>NC_069499.1:434363283-434663283 GCF_027579735.1 Bombina bombina | reverse complement strand
TCGCCGACACCTAACTTCAATTATTAACCCCTAATCTTCCGGAGCTCACCGCTATTCTAATAAATAGATTAACCCCTAAAGCTAAGTCTAACCCTAACACTAACACCCCCCTAAGTTAAATATAATATTTATCTAACGAAATAAATTAACTCTTACCCCTAACCCCGCCGACCCCTGTATTACATTTATTAACCCCTAACTTGCCCCCCACAACGTCGCCGCCAGCTACTTAAAATAATTAACCCCTAATCTTCCGACCGCAAAGCGCCGCCACCTACGTTATCCCTATGTACCCCTAATCTGCTACCCCTAACACCGCCGACCCCTATATTATATTTATTAACCCCTAATCTGCCCCCCTCAACGTCGCCGACACCTGCCTACACTTATTAACCCCTAATCTGCCGAGCGGACCTGAGCGCTACTATAATAAATGTATTAACCCCTAATCCGCCTCACTAACCCTATCATAAATAGTATTAACCCCTATTCTGCCCTCCCTAACATCGCCGACACCTAACTTCAATTATTAACCCCTAATCTGCCGACCGGAGCTCACCGCTATTCTAATAAATGTATTAACCCCTAAAGCTAAGTCTAACCCTAACACTAACACCCCCCTAAGTTAAATATAATTTTTATCTAACGAAATAAATTAACTCTTATTAAATAACTTATTCCTATTTAAAGCTAAATACTTACCTGTAAAATAAATCCTAATATAGCTACAATATAAATTATAATTATATTATAGCTATTTTAGGATTAATATTTATTTTACAGGCAACTTTGTAATTATTTTAACCAGGTACAATAGCTATTAAATAGTTAAGAACTATTTAATAGTTACCTAGTTAAAATAATAACAAATTTACCTGTAAAATAAATCCTAACCTAAGTTATAATTAAACCTAACACTACCCTATCAATAAAATAATTAAATAAACTACCTACAATTACCTACAATTAACCTAACACTACACTATCAATAAATTAATTAAACACAATTCCTACAAATAAATACAATTAAATAAACTAGCTAAAGTACAAAAAATAAAAAAGAACTAAGTTACAGAAAAAAAAAAAATATTTACAAACATAAGAAAAATATTACAACAATTTTAAACTAATTACACCTACTCTAAGCCCCCTAATAAAATAACAAAGCCCCCCAAAATAAAAAATTCCCTACCCTATTCTAAATTAAAAAAGTTACAAGCTCTTTTACCTTACCAGCCCTGAACAGGGCCCTTTGCGGGGCATGCCCCAAGAATTTCAGCTCTTTTGCCTGTAAAAAAAAACATACAATAACCCCCCCCCAACATTACAACCCACCACCCACATACCCCTAATCTAACCCAAACCCCCCTTAAATAAACCTAACACTAAGCCCCTGAAGATCTTCCTATCGGAACAGCCAATAGAATGCGAGCTCAATCTGATTGGCTGATTGGATCAGCCAATCGGATTGAACTTGATTCTGATTGGCTGATTCCATCAGCCAATCAGAAAATTCCTACCTTAATTCCGATTGGCTGATAGAATCCTATCAGCCAATCGGAATTCGAGGGACGCCATCTTGGATGACGTCCCTTAAAGGAACAGTCATTCGTCGTTCAGTCGTCGGTCCGGATGGATGTTCCGTGCTGGATGTCTTCAGGATCCTGCCGCTTCGCTCCGGATGGAAGAAGATCGAAGATGCCGCTTGGAGAAGATGTTTGCCAGTCCGGATGTCCTCTTCTTGCCGGATAGGAGGAAGACTTTGGAGCCTCTTCTGGACCGGATTATGGATCGCCAACCCCCGCTTGGGTTGGATGAAGATCTTGGAGCCAGGACGGATCGGTGATACCTGGATGGTGAAGACAAGGTAGGAAGATCTTCAGGGGCTTAGTGTTAGGTTTATTTAAGGGGGGTTTGGGTTAGATTAGGGGTATGTGGGTGGTGGGTCGTAATGTTGGGGGGGGGGGTATTGTATGTTTTTTTTTACAGGCAAAAGAGCTGAAATTCTTGGGGCATGCCCCGCAAAGGGCCCTGTTCAGGGCTGGTAAGGTAAAAGAGCTTGTAACTTTTTTAATTTAGAATAGGGTAGGGAATTTTTTATTTTGGGGGGCTTTGTTATTTTATTAGGGGGCTTAGAGTAGGTGTAATTAGTTTAAAATTGTTGTAATATTTTTCTTATGTTTGTAAATATTTTTTTATTTTCTGTAACTTAGTTCTTTTTTATTTTTTGTACTTTAGCTATTTTATTTAATTGTATTTATTTGTAGGAATTGTGTTTAATTAATTTATTGATAGTGCAGTGTTAGGTTAATTGTAGGTAGTTTATTTAATTATTTTATTGATAGGGTAGTGTTAGGTTTAATTATAACTTAGGTTAGGATTTATTTTACAGGTAAATTTGTTATTATTTTAACTAGGTAACTATTAAATAGTTCTTAACTATTTAATAGCTATTGTACCTGGTTAAAATAATTACAAAGTTGCCTGTAAAAGAAATATTAATCCTAAAATAGCTATAATATAATTATAATTTATATTGTAGCTATATTAGGATTTATTTTACAGGTAAGTATTTAGCTTTAAATAGGAATAAGTTATTTAATAAGAGTTAATTTATTTCGTTAGATAAAAATTATATTTAACTTAGGGGGGTGTTAGTGTTAGGGTTAGACTTAGCTTTAGGGGTTAATACATTTATTAGAATAGCGGTGAGCTCCGGTCGGCAGATTAGGGGTTAATAATTGAAGTTAGGTGTCGGCGATGTTAGGGAGGGCAGAATAGGGGTTAATACTATTTATGATAGGGTTAGTGAGGCGGATTAGGGGTTAATACATTTATTATAGTAGCGCTCAGGTCCGCTCGGCAGATTAGGGGTTAATAAGTGTAGGCAGGTGTCGGCGACGTTGAGGGGGGCAGATTAGGGGTTAATAAATATAATATAGGGGTCGGCGGTGTTAGGGGTAGCAGATTAGGGGTACATAGGGATAACGTAGGTGGCGGCGCTTTGCGGTCGGAAGATTAGGGGTTAATTATTTTAAGTAGCTGGCGGCGACGTTGTGGGGGGCAAGTTAGGGGTTAATAAATGTAATACAGGGGTCGGCGGGGTTAGGGGCAGCAGATTAGGGGTACATAAGTATAACGTAGGTGGCGGTCGGCAGATTAGGGGTTAAAAATTTTAATCGAGTGGCGGCGATGTGGGGGGAGCTCGGTTTAGGGGTACATAGGTAGTTTATGGGTGTTAGTGTACTTTAGGGTACAGTAGTTAAGAGCTTTATAAACCGGCGTTAGCCAGAAAGCTCTTAACTCCTGCTATTTTCAGGCGGCTGGAGTTTTGTCGTTAGATTTCTAACGCTCACTTCAGAAACGACTCTAAATACCAGCGTTAGAAAGATCCCATTGAAAATATAGGCTACGCAAATGGCGTAGGGGGATCTGCGGTATGGAAAAGTCGCGGCTGAAAAGTGAGCGTTAGACCCTTTAATCACTGACTCCAAATACCAGCGGGCGCCCAAAACCAGCGTTAGGAGCCTCTAACGCTGGTTTTGACGGCTACCGCCGAACTCCAAATCTGGGCCTGTATTTGTATTTATAGATTTGCTTGTGTTACAATATTTCCCAAAACATTCTCACTGAGCTAAATGTAGGCTAGGATTTCTTTAAATTGAGCAGCCCATTGTTGCTTTTAACCAATAGGTTAGATTTGATCTTTTTAAAAGGTGTGAATGACAGCTTTAATTATGGCTATGTTTTTAAAGATGCTTAAAGAAACGTTATTTTAAGAAGATCGCTGCTGCTTTTCCCTTTCTTTAAGGGCTAGATTTATTATAGCTGAGGCGTACAGGGGCGTATACTCGCCGCTGTACGCCTCAGCTCGCCTGTGGCATGGTGAAATTACCCGCAGGTATTTGGCATTGCACACGAGCACAATTTTGCGCTCGCCTGCAATCCCGCCCCTGCCCACGTACAGCCAATCACGCGCGGGCAGGAGCTGTCAATCTCCTCGGTCGGACTCGACAGAGGAGATTGAATTTCACCAGTTTAGAGGTGGCGAAGAGCTTAGGGAAGCAGCGGTCTGGTGACCGCTGCTTGATAAATCACGGCGAGCAAGTTCTTGTGAGAACTTGCTGCCGTAGGGCTGCTGTAGGGGCTTGAAAAATCTAGCCCTAAGTATTTGTTCACCAGAAGAAGTAGTGGCAGCCTGCTTCAGGATTCCTTCCCTTGATTGAAACGAGATACCACGTGTTCAAGTGACTTGTAATTTACTTGGGAAACTGAGCAAGTCGATGGAGTGAATGAGCAAAGTAACAAACAAGAGGCTGACAGATAGAGTGAGGAGTGAAGTGAGGGCTCAGAGAAATATACCTTGGAGGTTTGTTTTTATGACTGGATTCTCCCCGTGAAGTGGCCCAGATGTGAACATTCCTGGTGCAATATTATCTCTGATGGTCTTGATGTCCGTGCCTATTAGCCAAGCGTGGCTGTTAAAGGTAAGCCTAAAGTAATTATTGGCACCCATTTATATAAGGGAAGGATTTCTACTGTTATATTACATTCAAAGACAGTAAATACTTAGCTTGGTGCAGTGATTAATGTTTTGTTTACTTGTGGTCAAAAGGAAAAATAACACTATCTATATCTATCTTACATCTGTAATTAGTTCACAGATGTCAGATAATCCTGTAAGTTTGACAGGAGTAACTTCAGTTCACTTAGCTGTTTTATTTAGGATTCTGCATAGTATTGTAGGCAATACAATTGAATGTACAGTACAAGAGAAAGTATATTTACATTGTACATAAGGGGTGTTATTACTTAGTAGCAATTGTTGCCACTGTTTATTCAAGTATATTTAATATTGTTATACATATAATGTCATGCTCGACTGAGCAGGTTCAGGCGTATGGAGCAAGTGCAAGGTGATGGCTAAGTTAATCTGTGAGGGTGTGAAGAGGTGAGTGGAACTCAGTATACCAGAATGAAAACAGAACAAAGAAAGTCTTTTCTTGAACAAACTTTACTGAAGTAATGCAAGGAAACAAGAGGCAAAGCAATTTGAGGTTATAATCCAACCTGATAATAATCAAACAAAAGTCTTTTGTAAAAGAACACTTTAAGCAGAAGTCCTTCAACAAACACAGACTACCTCTGTGGGTACTGTTGGTGAGGATACGGTTTTCAGGATACAGATAAGCATATACAGGTATCACGACAAGGGTGCTTGGTTTCAGAATCAAGCTAAGTATACGCCGGTATCACAGCAAGGGTACTTGGTTTCAGGATTAGGTGACCATGCTCAGGTATCTCATTAAGGGTACTTGGTTTCAGGATCAGGTGAGCATACTCAGGTATCTCATCAAAGGTACTTGGTATCAGGATCAGGTGAGCATACTCAGGTATCTCATAAAGGGTGCTTGGTTTCTGGATAAGGTTAGCATACACCGGTATCATATCAAGGGTACTTGGTTTCAGGATCAGGTGAGCATACTCAGGTATCTCATCAAGGGTACTTGGTTTTTAGGATCAGGTGAGCATACTCAGGTATCTCATCAAGGGTACTTAGTTTTTAGGATCAGGTGAGCATACTCAGGTATCTAATCAAGGGTACTTGGTTTCTGGATCAGATTAGCATACACTGGTATCATATCACGGGTACTTGATTTCAGGATCAGGTGAGCATAATCAGGTATCTAATCAAGGGTACTTGATGTCAGGATCAAACTGAGCATACACCAGTATCACAGTCAAGGGTACTTGTTTTCAGGATCCAGCTGAGCATACACCGGTATCATTTCAAGGGTACTTGGTTTCTGGATCAGGTGAGCATACTCAGGTATCTCATAAAGGGTACTTGGTTTCAGGATCAGGTGAGCCTACTCAGGTATCTCATCAAGGGTACTTGGTTTCAGGATCAGGTGAGTATACTCAGGTATCTCATCAAGGGTACTTGGTTTCTGGATCAGGTGAGCATACTCAGGTATCTCATCAAGGGTACTTGGTTTCAGGATCAGGTGAGCATACTTAGGTATCTCATAAAGCGTACTTGATTTCAGGATCAGGTGAGCATGCTCAGATATCTCATCAAGGGTACTTGGTTTCAGGATCAAGCTGAGCATATGCCGGTAACACATCAAGGGTACTTGGTTTCAGGATCAAGCTGAGCATACACTGGTATCTCATCAAGGGTACTTGGTTTCAGGATCAGGTGTGTATACTCAGGTATCTTATCAGGTATCACAGCAAGGGTGCTGGACTCATCAGCCAGATAAGCATACAGGTATTCACAGGAGAGGTGTTTAGTCTCACAGCAGAGGTGCTTGGCTTCAGGATACACAGTGTCACAGAAGAGGTGCTTAGACTCAGCAGCCAGATAAACATACAGTTCTTACAGCAGTGGTGTTTAGACTCCGCAGCCAAGTAAGCATACAGTTCTCACAGCGGAGGTGTTTTGTCTGAGCAGCCAAGTAAGCATACAGTTCTCACAGCGGAGGTGTTTAGTCTGAGCAGCCAAGTAAGCATACAGTTCTCACAGCGGAGGTGTTTAGTCTCAGCAGCCAAGTAAGCATACAGGTACTCAAAGAAGAGGAATTGCTGCAACAGGGTGAAGACAAAGGCTACAAGAGAATTGTCAGAATACAAGCCAATGGTCTGTATACCAGGAAAGCAGTCCAATCTTTCATAAAGTTTAAGGAGAATCCAGAAGAATGGTCAATGTTTAAATGTTTATATACAGTATATACATACATAAATAGATAGAAAGTTATTTTCCAAATGAAGTGCACTCTCACTTCAATTCTGTCAACTGCAATGGTGCCAGCGAGGAATGTGCATAGTAGTACCAATAAGCCATATCAGTAGGTTCCTTATATACTTACATTAAGCACTCTTTTTCACTGTATTATAAATATTGGTGCTTTACCATAGGACAGCACCTTTGATGATATATATATATATATATATATATATATATATATATACAGGGAGTGCAGAATTATTAGGCAAATGAGTATTTTGACCACATCATCCTCTTTATGCATGTTGTCTTACTCCAAGCTGTATAGGCTTGAAAGCCTACTACCAATTAAGCATATTAGGTGATGTGCATCTCTGTAATGAGAAGGGGTGTGGTCTAATGACATCAAAACCCTATATCAGGTGTGCATAATTATTAGGCAACTTCCTTTCCTTTGGCAAAATGGGTCAAAAGAAGGACTTGACAGGCTCAGAAAAGTCAAAAATAGTGAGATATCTTGCATAGGGATGCAGCACTCTTAAAATTGCAAAGCTTCTGAAGCGTGATCATCGAACAATCAAGCGTTTCATTCAAAATAGTCAACAGGGTCGCAAGAAGCGTGTCGAAAAACCAAGGCGCAAAATAACTGCCCATGAACTGAGAAAAGTCAAGCGTGCAGCTGCCAAGATGCCACTTGCCACCAGTTTGGCCATATTTCAGAGCTGCAACATCACTGGATGTGCCCAAAAGCACAAGGTGTGCAATACTCAGATACATGGCCAAGGTAAGAAAGGCTGAAAGACGACCACCACTGAACAAGACACACAAGCTGAAACGTCAAGACTGGGCCAAGAAATATCTCAAGACTGATTTTTCTAAGGTTTTATGGACTGATGAAATGAGAGTGAGTCTTGATGGGCCAGATGGATGGGCCCGTGGCTGGATTGGTAAAGGGCAGAGAGCTCCAGTCCGACTCAGACGCCAGCAAGGTGGAGGTGGAGTACTGGTTTGGCTGGTATCATCAAAGATGAGCTTGTGGGGCCTTTTCGGGTTGAGGATGGAGTCAAGCTCAACTCCCAGTCCTACTGCCAGTTTCTGGAAGACACCTTCTTCAAACAGTGGTACAGGAAGAAGTCTGCATCCTTCAAGAAAAACATGATTTTCATGCAGGACAATGCTCCATCACACGCGTCCAAGTACTCCACAGCGTCGCTGGCAAGAAAGGGTATAAAAGAAGAAAATCTAATGACATGGCCTCCTTGTTCACCTGATCTGAACCCCATTGAGAACCTGTGGTCCATCATCAAATGTGAGATTTACAAGGAGGGAAAACAGTACACCTCTCTGAACAGTGTCTGGGAGGCTGTGGTTGCTGCTGCACGCAATGATGATGGTGAACAGATCAAAACACTGACACAATCCATGGATGGCAGGCTTTTGAGTGTCCTTGCAAAGAAAGGTGGCTATATTGGTCACTGATTTGTTTTTGTTTTGTTTTTGAATGTCAGAAATGTATATTTGTGAATGTTGAGATGTTATATTGGTTTCACTGGTAAAAATAAATAATTGAAATGGGTATATATTTGTATTTTGTTAAGTTGCCTAATAATTATGCACAGTAATAGTCACCTGCACACACAGATATCCCCCTAAAATAGCTATAACTAAAAACAAACTAAAAACTACTTCCAAAACTATTCAGCTTTGATATTAATGAGTTTTTTGGGTTCATTGAGAACATGGTTGTTGTTCAATAATAAAATGAATCCTCAAAAATACAACTTGCCTAATAATTCTACACTCCCTGTATATATATATATATATATACAGTATCTCACAAAAGTGAGTACACCCCTCACATTTTTGTAAATATTTTATTATATCTTTTCATGTGATAACACTGAAGAAATTACACGTTGCTACAATGTAAAGTAGTGAGTGTAAAGCCTGTATAACAGTGTAAGTTTGCTGTCCCCTCAAAATAACTCAACACACAGACATTAATGTGTAAACTGTTAGCAACAAAAGTAAGTACACCCCTAATTGGAAATGTCCAAATTGGGCCCAAAGTGTCAATATTTTGTGTGGCCACCATTATTTTCCAGCACTGCCTTAACCCTCTTGTTCATGGAGTTCACCAGAGCTTCACAGGTTGCCACTGGAGTACTCTTCCACTCCTCCATGACGACATTATGGAGCTGGTGGATGTTAGTCCCCCATCTTCCGTTTGAGGATGCCCCACAGATGCTCAATAGGGTTTAGGTCTGGAGACATGCTTGGCCAGTCCATCACCTTTACCCTCAGCTTCTTTAGCAAGGCAGTAATCATCTTGGAGATGTGTTTGGGGTCGTTATCATGTTGGAATACTACCCTGTGGCCCAGTCTCTGAAGCTCTGCTTCAGTATGTCACAGTACGTTGGCATTCATGGTTCCCTCAATGAACTGTAGCTCCCCAGTGCCGGCAGCAGTCATGCAGGCCCAGACCATGACACTCCCACACCATGCTTGACTGTAGGCAAGACACACTTGTCTTTGTACTCCTCACCTGGTTGCCGCCACACACGCTTGACACCATTGGAACCAAATAAGCTGATGGTCTCATCAGACCACAGGACATGGTTCAAGTAATCCATGTCCTTAGTCTGCTTGTCTTCAGCAAACTGTTTGCAGGCTTTCTTGTGCATCATCTTTAGAAGAGGCTTCCTTCTGGGACGACGGCCATACAGACCAGTTTGATGCAGTGTGTGCTGTATGGTCTGAGAACTGACAGGCTGATCCCCACCCCTTCAACCTCTGCAGCAATGCTGACAGCACTCATACGTCTATTTCCCAAAGACAACCTCTGGATATAACGCTGAGCATGTGCACTCAACTTCCTTGGTCGATCATGGCGAGGCCTGTTCTGAGTGGAACCTGTCCTGTTAAACCGCTGTATGGTCTTGCCTACCATGCTGCAGCTCAGTTTCAGGGTCTTGGAAATCTTCTTATAGCCTAGGTCATCTTTTTGTAGAGCAACAATTCAATTCTTTTTTTCAGACCCTCAGGGAGTTCTTTGCCATGAGGTGCCAGGTTGAACTTTCAGTGACCAGTATGAGAGAGTGTGAGAGCGATAACACCAAATTTAACACACCTGCTCCCCATTCACACCTGAGACCTTGTAACACTAACTAGTCACATGACACCGGGGAGCGAATATGGCTAATTGGGCCCAATTTGGACATTTCTACTTAGGGTTGTACTCACTTTTGTTGCCAACGGTTTAGATATTAATGGCTGTGTGGTGAGTTATTTTGAGGGGAAAGCAAATTTACACTGTTATACAGGCTGTAAAATGTAGCAAAGTGTAATTTCTTCAATGTTGTCACATGAAAAGATATAATAAAATATTTACAAAAATGTGAGGGGTGTACTCACTTTTGTGAGATACTGTGTATATATATCTGTCTCCATATTGTCTACCTGTAATCATTTTATCATATACTTTGTATAATTGTAATGCATCCTGCCACCCTCCCCCCCCCCCCTCTAATTTGCAAGTGTGTAATTCCTGGCTAACCCAACTACTTTTAATCAGCTGCACAGAATTATTCCATCACACTCATTTCTTTATATTGCAAGTCACAAGCTCATTTTAAGCCTTGGCTCTCTGAGTCTAAAGTGGCTCTTTGATTAAAAGTGGAGGAGTTACTCACTGGAGTTAGAAACTGTAAGTGGAAACTGCAGACCAACTAACAGGTAAACTTTTTTTCTGCTCTCTCTCTCTCTGTCTGCCCTTCTCCTACAAATCACTGCATGTCCCTATAACAACAACCCCCACACTATCCATATCTCTCCCTCCCTTCTCTCATCCTCTATGCTGTCCTCTCATGAACTACTCTGTTTCCTTAGAAACACTTCCCCCTCTAACTCTCCTGTGTCTAGTCACATGCACTCCTACAAATCTCACTCTCACCTTCTGTTACTCTCACTGCTACTACTGCTTGCTGCTGGTGATCTCTCTCCTAACCCTGGCCCTGCAGCATTCACAACACATTTTTACACTCTTGCTCCGTCTTCCACAGCAAAAATTTGAGGTCACGCAATACCAACAATCTTATCTCCATTAACCCACAGCACCTATCCCCTCTCTTTTCTTGTGCCCTCTGGAACGCTTTTAACCTTTTAGCAATTACTGAAACCTGGCTATCTTCCTCTGACACTGCTTCCATTGCTGCTCTCACTCATGGTGGTCTTCACTTTAGCCATACACCTAGGCCAGGTGAGAGACATGGTGGCGGTGTTGGCATCTTACTCTCCCCCTCCTGCTCCTATCAGTACCTATCTCCATTTCCATCTCTCTCCTTTTCTTCCTTTGAAGTCCACTGCATCCGCCTGTTCTCTCCCCTCTCTCTCAGAGTGGCAGTTATCTATCACCCCCCTGGACCCACCTCACAATTCCTTGACAACTTTGCTGCCTGGCTTCCTCACTTTCTCTCTACAAATACAACTACCCTATTTCTGGGAGACTTCAACATCCCTATTGACAACCCATCTGCCCCTGCTGCCTCTAAACTTCTCTCACTCACTAACTACTTCGGCGTCTCACAATCCACCCTATTCCCTACCCACTGTGATGGACAGTTGGACACTCTATTGATCTGGTATTCTCCTATCTCTGCTCTCTCTCTGATGTTGCCTGTCGAGCATTTCCCATCTCTGACCACCATCTGCTCACCTTTAATCCCAATATAGATGCTAAACCTACTTCCCCCTCTCGCCCCTGCACCAGTAGAAATCTGCACACTGTGGACCCTCCCCAACTTTCCAATCTTATTCATATACCCCTCTTCCACACTTCCACAATATCCTGCCCTGACCTTGCTATAACCCACTATAACAATACTCTCTCCGCTGCACTTGACACTCTCGCTCCGCCCCAACTTCGCAAAGCCCCATGTCGTCAGCACCAGCCCTGACACTCCCAACAAACACCTACCTACAAAAATGCTCACGCACTGCTGAACGTGCCTGGAGGAAATCCCGCTCTGAACCTGATTTCCTGCACTATAAGTTCACTCTTTACTCTTACACCTCTGCCCTTCTCTTAGCTAAGCAAACATACTTCTCTTCTCTTATATCCACTCACTCTTCAAACCCTAAAATACTCTTCTCCATCTTCAACTCTCTCCTCTACCCACCTGCACCACCCCCCTCATCTGCATTCAGTGTTCAAGACCTTGCTGACTATTTTTTCAATAAAACGCTTGCCATCCGAAGAAACATCCCAACACAAACCTGCAATCTCCCAACTTCACTCCCAGTCACCCCCTCTGCCACTCTCTGCACCCTCCTCCCAACCACTGAGAGTGAAGTGGCTTCCCTTTTGTCTTCCTCTCACCTCACTACCTGCCCACTTGACTCTATTCCTTCACATCTAATTCCCCCTCTGTCTCCCACCCTCACTCCGGCACTTACTCACATATTCAACCTATCCCTTTCTACCGGCTCATTCCCTGCCTCCTTCAAACATGCAAAGGTCACCCCCATCCTCAAAAAAACCTCTCTTGACCCTAACTCCCCTGCAAACTACCGCCCCATATCACTGCTCCTGCTAGCTTCAAAATTGGCAGCACCACTATCTCCCCATCACCCCAAGTCCGCTGCCTTGGAGTCACGCTTCACTCAAATCTGTCCTTCATTCCCCACATCCAGCTGCTCTCTTCATCCTGCCGCAACCACCTATGCAATATCTCCAAAATTCGTCCGTTTCTAAGTGCTGAAACTACTAAACAGCTAATCCACTCCCTGGTAATTTACCGAATTGACTATTGTAACAACTTACTAACTGGCCTCCCTCTCTCCCGCCTCTCTCCCCTCCAATCCATCCTTAATGCATCTGCCAGACTAATCCACCTCTTTCAACGCTCTGTTTCTGCTGCACCTCTCTGTGAGTCCCTTCACTGGGTCCCCATTCGCAACAGAGTTAAATTCAAAATTCTCACCCTGACCTACAAAGCCCTCACCAATGCTGCCCCACCCTACCTGTCCTCACTTATCAACAAATACACTCCTGCCCACCCCCTATGATCCAACAATGACCTGCTTCTTGTGTCCTCTACCATCACCTCCTCTCATGCTAGACTACAGGACTTCTCTTGGGTGGCACCAACCCTCTGGAACGCACTTCCTCATGCTGTCAGACTTGCCCCTAACCTCTCCTCCTTTAAATGTTCCCTAAAGTTTTTTCTGTTCCGGGAAGCTTATCACCTGACTTATTAACATACTAACTTCACTTAACTAACAGCTGCCCTCTATCTCCTCACTAATATCATTCTCACCTTTTCAGTCCCCACCTCCTGTTTCCCATCCTACCCATCTAGATTGTAAGTTCCCACGGGAATAGGGCCCTCAATTCCCCCTGTTTTTGTCTGTAAAATTTTGTCGTATTGTTTCTCCATTGTACTGTTATCCTTGTACCCATGGGCAGTGCTGCGGAATCTGTTGGTGCTTTCTAAATAAAGAATAATAATAATAACAGTATACATATATATATATATATATATATATATATATATATATACACAGTCATAGCCAAAAATATTGGCACCCCTGCATTTCTGTCAGATAATGCACCACTTCGCCCAGAAAATTGTTGCAATTACAAATGTTTAGGCATTCTCATGTTTATTTCTTTTGTTTGTATTGGTATGACACAAAAAAGGGGAGAAAAAAGTGGAGAAAAAAAGTGAAATCTGACACTTTCCACGCAAAACTCTACAACTGGACTGGGCAAAATTATTGACACCTTCTCAAAATTGTAAGATATAATTGCATTCCAAGTTTGTAATGATCCAGTAATTTGTAATTAACTCACCTGTATCAGTTAACAGGTGCTGACAATATAGAAATCACACCGGCAACCAGTTAAAATAGTGAAAAAACTTATTCAACCTTTCTGTTGTGTGTCCCTGTGTGCCACACTGAGCATGGAGAAGAGAAAGAGCAGCAACGAATTGTCTGAGGATTTGAGAACAAAAATTGTGGAAAAGCATGGACAATCTCAAGGTTACAAGTCCATCTCCAGAAATCTTGTTCCTGTGTCCACTGTGCGCAACACTGTCAAGAAGTTTACAGCTCATGGCACTGTAGCTAATCTCCCTGGACGTGGACGAAAGAGAAAAATTAATCAAAGATTGCAAAGGATTGTTCGAATGGTGGATAAAGAACCTCGATCAACTTCCAGACAAATTCAAGCTGACCTTCAGGCAGAGGGTACAAATGTGTCAGCTTGCACTATACATCGCCATCTGAATGAAAAGGGACGTTATGGCAGGAGATCCAGAAGGACCCCACTGCTGACACAGAAACATAAAAAAAACAGATTGGAGTTTGCCAAAACTTACGAAATTCGCAGTGACAACAGAGAACTGTTGGATATTTATGTATATCTTGGGTTCTTTGGGCAAAGTGCAGCATGACATAAATACACGTCCTATTGGCTGAAGAGGTTAAAACATAAATTTTTTAACTCTTATACTAACAACTGGTCAAAATGAAACATTTGATCAGTATAAAACAGCTAATGACAGTTCAGAAAATCTGTGTCTGTAATTTTAGAGCAAACACATGATAATATATAGGGCTCTATTACAAGTGGTGCGCTAAATACTTTTTTTTGCTTGAGTGCAAACGCCGCTCAAAGGAAACTTTTAACGTGGGTGGGTTAGCATGCGTATTACAAAATAAAAGTAAATTGTTTGTGCGTGAGTGAAACCTGATGCGTACTAAGTTCAGGACTTCGGATATTGAGAGCGTATTAACTTATTCTCCCCATAGACTTCAATGGATCGCCTGCATACTACACCAAATATAAGGTAGAGCTGTCAAAAAGTCAGTAACAGCACTGATCTGTGAAAAAATACTGGGGCCGATTTATCAAATGTCGGGCTGACATGATTCCCTGTAGCGAATCATGTCCGCCCAACATCGCTAAATGCCGACAGCATTTGCTGTCGGCATTTATCATTGCACAAGCATTTCTGGTGAAATGCTTGTACAATGCCGCCCCCTGCACATTCGCGGCCAATAGGCAGCTAACAAAGGGTGTCAATTATCCAGATCATATCTGATCAGGATGATTGCAGTCCTCGACATCAGAGGTGGTGGACGAGTTAAGGAGCAGCGGTCTTAAGACCGCTGGTTCTTAAATCCTGTTTCCGTCGAGCCTGAAGGCTTGTGCGGAATAAGCAGCACCTGCTGCTTGTTAAATCGTCCCCACTGTCTCTACCACAGAGCGCAACAATACACATGCTACAAGATGGCGTTGCTCAGTATAAAGATACAGAGCTTTACCAACTGGTCTCTGCAATTGGTTAAAATAAGAGAACAACTTTTAAAGAGAGCTACAGGCATAGGAGGAAATACAATAGCATGGTGGGTAGTAACCATTTTACTGTAATTGTACCCAGCTGTTTAATGTCCCTTTAATAACTTTAAAAAAAATCAATATAATTCAAGTCACTTAAGGGTTCCCACAAAGAAATATGTTCATGCAATCCAAAGCTAAAAGCACCTTAAAAAAAAAAAGATATTAACATTGAGCGCATGTGCACGCGCACACACACACTAAAATATTCTATTGGGCCTGTTTTAGGGGATATTTGTATTTTCACCTCTCACTTAATTTGCATCCTGTAACTTGTCTAGTAAGGTTACTACCTATTGCCTGATTATTTGAGCATCCTATATAACAAACAGGTGCTTATTGATACCAAGGGCATTTCACTCAACTAGTAGATCAGGACTTGAAGGCTTGTGCCATATTACTTTGGACAAGTCAATTTAGCTCTCACTTTATTGCCTCAAGCAGTATTAAATTGTACAATTTTCTAGTTGGATTCACTTCTCCCGTATTGCTTTTTATTGTGCATCATTGTTAACCTTGGCAGATCTGCAAATAAATGATGGTCTACTATTTTTATAAGGCCATACACTTTGGCAGACACTTTTGCTTTGTTTAATTGCCCTTCCTACTTGTCATCTTGTCCACTTTTCAATTGGTTCTAAATGGAAGTTATCCCATCAGCCATTGTCAAAATCAATTCCCTCAGAAATGTGCAGTAATGTTTATGTGATACTTGTTCATGACTGTCTTGGGAAAAGGACGTATTTCATAGTAAGGTAAAATGGATAGTCTTGGCCTTGGATGCGATGCTGTATTGAAACAATAGCATTTTCTGCACAACATTTAATTTCAGTAACTTATTTTTTAGTATTATGGATTTAGTAAAATTTTCTTTTTATTATTAAAACAATGTTTTGGTGCTAAGGAAAGCAATCCATAAAATATGACAAACTTAACATACATAAAAATAATATTTCCATGTTTACACATTTAATTATTTTGATTTTCATGTTTTTCTGAAACTATCAGTAGTCATAGCTGCAATAATAGCCCAGGGAGCTGAAAAATAGACTCGGTATCTAATACAAAATGCACATGTTTTTATTTGTCCAGAGAGTACTTTTGTGTGCTCATTTGAAAGGTAGGGATGGCCTTGGATGCGATGCTGTATTGAAACAATAGCATTTTCTGCACAACATTTAATTTCAGTAACTTATTTTTTAGTATTATGGATTTAGTAAAATTTTCTTTTTATTATTAAAACAATGTTTTGGTGCTAAGGAAAGCAATCCATAAAATATGACAAACTTAACATACATAAAAATAATATTTCCATGTTTACACATTTAATTATTTTGATTTTCATGTTTTTCTGAAACTATCAGTAGTCATAGCTGCAATAATAGCCCAGGGAGCTGAAAAATAGACTCGGTATCTAATACAAAATGCACATGTTTTTATTTGTCCAGAGAGTACTTTTGTGTGCTCATTTGAAAGGTAGGGATTGCAGAACTTCAGTCCCTTATAACAGAGGCATTAAAGCCCTGGTGTGCATACTGTGGTGTCCTGAGATTGTGGAGGCTTGGTATTTTGCATGCTAATGTGAGGATTGTGTATAACTTCTCGCCCATAGAGACCCATTTCATGAAGCTCCCAATGCACCGCTCTTGTGCTGATGTTGCTTCCAGTGGCAGTTTGGAGCTCTGTAGTAAGTGATTGAACATATAATAGGTGATTTTTACTCACAATAAGCTTAAAGGGACAATCTAGGCAGAATTAAACTTTCATGATTCAGATAGGGCATGCAATTTTAAACAACTTTCCAATTTACTTTTATTGTCAAATTTGCTTTGTTCTCTTGGTATTCTTTGCTGAAAGCTAAACCTAGGTAGACTCATAGGGAGCTTGATGCCCCTGTTTCCGCGCGAGCCTTCAGGCTCGCCGGAAACAGCAGTTATGAAGCAGCGGTCTTAAGACCGCTGCTCCATAACTGGTCCTCTGCCTCTGAGGCTGTGGTCTGCAAGCCGGTCGATCCTATACGATCGGGCTGATTGACACCCCCTGCTAGCAGCCGATTGGCCACAAATCTGCAGGGGGCGGCATTGCACAAGCAGTTCTGGTGAACTGCTTATGCAATGATAAATGTCGACAGCGTATGCTGTTGGCATTCAGCGATGTCTGTCGGACATGATACACTGCAGCGTATGCTGTCGCCATTCAGCGATGTATGTCGGACATGATATGCTACAGTGTATCATGTCAGATACACATTAATAAATCGACCCCATAGACTGATTTCTAAGCCTTTGAAGGCCGTTTCTTATTTCAGTGCATTTTGACAGTTTTTCACAGACACTGCTAGTTCATGTGTGTCATATAGATAACATTGTGCTCACTCCTGTGGAGTTATTTATGAGTCAGCACTGATTGGCTAAAATGCAAGTCTGTCAAAAGAATTGAGATAAGGAGGCAGTCTGCAGAGGCTTAGATACAAGGTAATCACGGAGCTAAAAAGTGTATAACTATAACAGTATTGCTTATGCAAAACTGGGGAATGGGTAATAAAGGGATTATATATCTTTTTAAACAATAACAATTTTCAAATAGACTGTCCCTTTAAGCATCCAGCAGCCACTATGTAAATTTGTGTGGCTGGGCTGTTGTAGATCCTAGATGCTTCCACGTTTACCAAGGCATATCTAGTAGGAAAAAAGTTTATCAGAACGAAAGAACGAAAATTAGAACTTTGTCCCTTAGACTTGTTCTTTTTATCCTGCGGTAGGAAGGCACCCTTTTCTCCCTTTAACCGTGGAGATAATGGAGTCCAGGCCTGGACCAAATAAAATGTTGTAATAATCCACAGCACCAAATATTATAAACAAGCCTTAGAAATTTATTCCAGTGGGTACAAACAAATGCAACATTTCTTTATATCCACTGGAATAAATTTCTAAGGTTTGTTTATAATATTTGGTGCTGTGGATTATTACAACATTTGAATATTGGAGAGAAAAGCAGTCTCCTCTGTTCCACTGGTGACTAAAAATAGAAAACAAAGGAAGAATTAAGGTGCTGTTTGTGTATTGTTTGGTGCTGTTTCCCTTAAAGGGAGGGAGAGAAGTCTGGACTTAGAAGTCATGTCTCCAGACCAGGAATTCAGCCAGAGCGCCCGACGGGCCTGAACTGAAAAACCAGACACCTTAGCATTTAGGCAAATAATCTGCATGTTTGCATCACAGATAAAAGAATTAGCATTTCTCAATGCTTTAATTCTTTCCTGGATAACGTCGAGGGGACCTTCCACCTCGATTAATTCTGATAAGAAGTCGCACCAGTAGGTAGCTGCTCCAGCAACCAAGGCAACAGCCGCTGCCGGTTGAAACAAGTATCCCATATGTTGGAACATCTTTCTTAGAAAAGTTTCCATCTTCTTATCCATCGGCTCTCTGAATGACGAACTATCCTCAAGCGGGATAGTAGTATGTTTGTGGAGATAGCGCCATCCACCTTAGGGATGGAACCCCACAATTCCAATTGAGAGTCCGGGATCAGGAATAATTTCTTAAAGGAAAGCGAAGGGGGAAAAGAAGATCCAATTCTGTCCCATTCATTTTTAATAATGTTCGCCATCTTTACAGGTACAGGAAAAGTTAACAAGACTACCCAGTCCTTGTACACTCTGTCTTATTTAGGAATCAAAGGTTCATCAGGCAGCTTGGCCTCTGGAACCTCTAATTTAGACAGGACCTCTTTTAAAAGAAAACGTAAGTGTTCAATCTTAAATCTAAAGGCCGGTTCCTCCGCAGCAGGAGGCTTAGAGGCAGCAGACTCAGATGCAGAAAGTTCACCCTCTGAAGCCTCAGAGCGTGACTCATCCTCGGATAACTGAGTCAGAACAGATAAATCCAAAAAATCACATGATGACCCCTGGGCAGGAGAGCTATGTTTAACCTTTTGCTTGCGTCTAGCGGGACGAGGTAAAGCACTGAGGGCCTCAGACACCGCAGTTTTTAACTGCGTGGTAAAATAAAATCTGATGGTAAAAGGCTACCTCCAGATGGAGGATTTGGCGTGCTATGGGAAGCTGCGTGTGTAGAAGGAGATGACTGATGGGTATGTACCTCATGGGATGGCGAGTCCTCAGAGGTGGATGGCTCAGTGGTACTAAAGGGGTTAACCTTCTTAGACCTAATAACGTGTTCAAGGCATGTGGAACATAGTTGAGAGGGCAGGCATACCAAGGCCTCCTCACAATATAAACAGGTATTACTATTTGGAGGGAGTACCCTCTAGTATCTCAGAATCCTCCATAGCTTAAGCTAATGACAGTAAGACACAGAAAATAAAACAATCTTATTTATTTCTCAAAAAACGGCACCTTTATACCCCCAATGGCTGGGGCACTCACCACCTCCTAGACCCAGACAATACAGAGAAAAAGCATCTTCACCGACAGCCAGCTAGGTCAGGAAAGAGGAAATAAAAGCAAGACCACTCTCGGTCACATGGTGCGCAAGGCAGGTCCGCCCCTGCTATGAGAAAAATCATGCCAAGCTACAAGCTGCGGAGCGGTCAAAGTGAAAGTAAAAACCTGTGCGTTCCAGCCACATAAAAAACAGTCTATGAGCCCAATAAATCTCACACATAAAGCAGCATAAAATCAAAGCATCACATTTGATTAATCCCCACTGTTCAATAATCCCCCTCAGGAGATATTAACCCATGATTCTATTAAGATAAAAAGAGCCACACTGTGACCCTGTCTTCTAGTGTTTTCCACATAAGTAAAAATTGAAACGATCTTACCAGAATCCATGCTGTGGAACTGAAACACAGCCTCTCAAGTGTGACAGTCTTGTAGCATCGCTCCTGACATGGACTTGAGTGAGGAAACAAGCAGGCAGTGAAACTCGTCAACACTGATTGCTTAGGAGCTGTTAGCAGGCAGTCTGGATGGGTTCGCAGAAAGACTCTACCTGCATCTCCAGACTCTAACTTTCGTCAATGCTCTCACTGAGAGGCTGACAAGACTACTTAAAACTCCAGTCCCATATTGAAGGGCAGATACCCTTCCTAAGAAACTACTACGAATCTTCTGACACTTCTCTGCCATCCTCCTGTGATGAAAGGCAAAGAATGACTGGGGGATAGGGGAAATGGGAGAGGTTTTTAAGCCTTTGGAAGGGGTGTCTTTGCCTCCTCCTGGTGGCTAGGTTCAGTATTTCCCAACAGTAAGCAATGATGCTGTGGACTCTCCTTATATTAAGAAGGAAATTACATTCTCTATTTGAATCATGAAAGTTTATTTTGGACTAGAATGTCCCTTTAAGTATCAGGTGACATTTCAAGCAATCAGCTTTTAACCTCTTTTCAGAGAAAACGTTTTCCAATATACTGGATAATTTTTAGCATTTTTGCTATCAATCCATTTATACGGAAATAATAGTCTTGTTTTTTTATTTATTTTATTTACCTATCAAAATTGGTAAATGGGATCATAAAAAAAAATTGTTAACTTTTTCACAAACATTAGGTTTCTCGCTAAAATTATTTACATACCACTGATGCAATCATGACACAAATGATTGTAAAAGCTTCCCTGGGACCCTCTTTATTTGGAAATAGCAGACATGCATGACTTTTCTTTAACCCCTTGAGTGCTAATGACAGCTCTAAGCCGTCACAAATTGTCTCAGTCAGGTGCTAATGACGGCTCAGAACCGTCACTAGCACTCTCCCACTTTGAGGGAGATCTGGGGCCCCCACCGGCTCCTACCCCGGCGATCGGGCCTGCATAATGACAGGCATCGCCGGGGCTTCACGTTACGTGCGGTGACGTCACTGCGCAACTTTATTTAACATTAACAATATTAAATATAGGAGCAGGGGGCATGCTGCTTAGAAGCCTGTATCTCAGGCATCTAAGCAGCTAAAGACCCCCAAGACCCACCAAAATAAACAAAAAAGTAAAAAAATATATATTTTTAAAAGTATAAAATAAAATAAAAACCTTTAAAAAAACTTAGCACCCAGGGTTTTTTTTATGTTTTTTTTTTTATTTTTTTTATTTATTTCTGTAGTGTACTGGTCTGCTACCCCCTCCCAACAATTGTTATTTAAGGGCCCCTACCCCCCACCACAACCTTTTTCTGTAGTGCAGCTCCCCATCCCTCCCTCTCCTTTCAAAATAATATTTCTGCAGTATTTCTCACTGTGCCATTGTATGTGCACCCAGTTTACCCTGAGACAGTTATCTATTCTGTGAAAAAATTCAACTGGTTTATAGTGAGAGAGCTACCAGGGGCAAGGGATATGTGCACAGTCTATTCTGAGTGGAGACTTTTGCCATATTTTCTATATATACATCTATATATCTATGTAACACACACAAATCTATCTATCATATGTAGACATAAACATTTTAAATAATATATATTTTCAAACTGACAGGTACATGCTATTCAGATTTATATATTTTCCTCATGTTCGTCGAATTTTCTGTCTCATCCCTATTGAAAATTCCCTTTGAAAAACGGAAGCTTCTCCTGATAATCGGAAGCCTGCATTTAGTCATCTAATTACATCAGTGATAAATGAATAACCTTTTTTTACGTAATTGAGTTCTTTGTTAGAGTACCACATTGTTTTCCCCTTGTAACAAGGCACACACATATCTCACAGCCATATGGTATGTTTTGTAGATCAGGATCACGGTTGCCGTGGCAACAGAGAAAAGAGGCAAATAAGGCTTTGCAATGGTTTAATGGACAACATCTGTTGGGAAATCACTGGCTGGCACCAGAAATGCTTGGATGAATTTATCCTGGAAATCACTTTTTCTTTAACCCTTTTATTTTTATTTCTAGGGTTGGCTCTTCTGCACTGTTCATCTCCTTTATGAGTATTATTATAGTTTGTAAATTAAATGTTTGGCACTTACATACATTACTTACATACATTTTGTACAAATAGGAAAGTACCAGTAAAATGTACATTTAAAATGCAGTAGCAGATGTACTCAACAGAGTGCCCTGGTGCCATTTTTTGGGGGGCTCCCAAAGGTAACTCAGTAGTAATAATATGCATGCTGCTCGGTTCTGAGTACAGATAGATACTTGCAACTTGCACTAATAAAAGGCTCCCCTGCACTAGAATTGTACCCATTCTGCACATGCCTGTCAATAGACTGGCTGCTAGCTGCTATGGGCTACCTCAGCACAAATGGAAGTTCCACCCTTGTTAAAATGTGTGTTTTCATTATTATTATTGGTAAAATATTTTATAAATAAATTATTAGAATAATTATTATTATTTAATTTATTTGTTGAGTGCCAACCTTTTCTGAAGTACTATTCAATTTACTAGGAAACTTTTGCACATGTAGTTGACTAAAAGTTATGAAAGCAGTTCAATGAACTTGATTCTTATTTTAATTAAATTAAATGTTTAATCTAGTAACACAACATTATTAACCCCTTTGTGACCAGACCACTTTTAAATTTTCAGACAGTTTGGGAAGAAGGCTATTTTTACATTTCTGCAGTGTTTGTGTTTAGCTGTAAATTTCCTCTTACTCATTTACTGTACCCACACATATTATATACCGTTTTTCTCACCATTAAATGGACTTTCTAAAGATACCATTATTTTCATCATATCTTATAATTTACTATAAAAAATTATAAAATACGATGAAAAAATTGAAAAAAACACACTTTTTCTAACTTTGACCCCCAAAATCTGTTACACATCTACAACCACCAAAAACACCCATGCTAAATAGTTTCTAAATTTTGTCCTGAGTTTAGAAACACCCAATGTTTACATGTTCTTTTTTTGCAAGTTATAGGGCAATAAGTACAAGTAGCACTTTGCTATTTCCAAACCATTTTTTTCCCCTCCAAATTAGCGATAGTTACATTGGAACACTGATATCTGTCAGGAATCCCTGAATATCCCTTGACATGTATATATTTTTTATTAATATAAGGTACCCGTTTCAAAATGGTGTACCTTGCATTTCTATTGGCTGATTTGATTCTTCAAATTCAAATCAGCCAATAGAATGAGAGCTTCTGAAATCCTATTGGCTGTTCAAAACATTTTTTTTCCCTCCAAATTAGCGATAGTTACATTGGAACACTGATATCTGTCAGGAATCCCTGAATATCCCTTGACATGTATATATTTTTTATTAATATAAGGTACCCGTTTCAAAATGGTGTACCTTGCATTTCTATTGGCTGATTTGATTCTTCAAATTCAAATCAGCCAATAGGATGAGAGCTACTGAAATCCTATTGAACTGATTTGAAGAATCAATTCAGCCAATAGGAATGCAAGGTACGCCATTTTGAAACGGTACTTTGCATTCAACTTCAGTGTATGGCGGTGATCGTATGAAGAGGACACGTAGGTATGCTTTTCAACAAATGACGCCAAGAGAATGAAGCAAATTAGATAATAGAATTAATTTTAACTTTACTGTCACTTTAAATTGAATGTAAAGTTACCTTAATGCTTATCCAAAATCCAATTCTGTGTTAAAAATCAGTAGGACTTTAATTCATCATTTTGTTACATATTGATTCTAAATCCAGTAATCTCACTTTTAATTACCCTTTTGCCGCTCTGTAAAATCAACCTGTATTTTTTTTTCCTTAAGTCTGGGTCACGATTTTTTAACAGCCAGTTGAAAATCTGGCCGTTAAGCAGCCCTGACCTTACATCATCCGCCTACTTGTGGATATGCGCAAGCGCTACTGTCTAATTATTTAGCTGATAGTACACGTGAGTTCCCGTTTTGGGACATTAAGTCAGTAACTGTGCACTTTCAGTTGGTGCAAATTAACTTGCGTAGCAGTCCACGTGACTGAACTATAAGCATGACACGGAAGTAGTAAATCAGTAGTAACTATAGCAACGGCTTTGCTGCTGCTCCCGTAGATACTCAGATTTGCGCATGTGCATTAACCCTGCTTATCGTGAACGCACTTTTGAGATTACCGCACATCACATCAGGAAATAGAGGTTGGGAGGAGTTATCGTCAGAATGGTAGGGGAAAATATATATAAAAATGCAAGATAAATAATCATTTTTTTATAAAATGACGCTAGCTATTAGCTTATTCATTCATGAACAAGTGCATTGATATATTGTAATTGAATAAAGTTTACCTTCACTTTAAGCTAGCCTTAAGCTTTTTGTATCCTGGTTCTTTGAAACCAATGACAAAAATCTGCAGCTTTTTTTTAAAAACTCATTTGTATAACATATAAAATTTTCGTTCTATTAAACAAAAACAAAAACTGAGAAAAAATATTTTTGATATGGTGAAAAGCATACAACACAGGATGCTATGTTGTGCAGATGTGAACATACTGCTTGGGGTATCTATTATGCTGTCAGCTGTATAGCCCAGGTGGTGCTTTCCCAAGCATGCATTGTGCTCCCTATACATTTGCAGCTTTTAAGTCTTCCCTTACAGTCATTCTGTTTTATTGGTCTATTGTTTTATCTTTCAAAACATCTAAAGGCACAGAGACTTCATCTAATTCCCAGATAAAGCAATCATACCTGGAAATAATGCACTTTAAAGTCTGTATTATTTTGCACCTAAGGTTACGAATAAAGCAAGCTGATGCTTTCCGACAGCTTGAACATGCATGCCCGGACAAAAGGGAATACACACTCAATCTGCTACATAAAAAGTCACTTCTCATCATCTTACAAAATTGGATGACTAGAAGAATTTGAAATCATTACTTTTATTTACACTTAAATCCCAGTGACAAACAGGGAACTTCCTTATTTCTTCATATTTCTAAAGTTTAAACAGACTATACTCAATACAGCAATAGATTCCACTTTAATGCTGGCACTTTAATTCAATGAATACAGCACACATTGCATACAAATTGTCTGATGCTAAATGTTTAAAGGGACAGTAAAGTCAAAATTAAACTTTCATGATTTGGATAGAGCATCAATTGTTAACAATTTTCCAACTTTCTTCTGTTATCAAATTTGCTTAATTTTTTGGTATCTCTTATTGAAGAGTACAACTAGGTAGGCTCATAAGAGCTCTGGAGTGTGCATGTGTCTTTAATACTCTATTTGCCACAGTGTATAACAAAGCTACAAATAATGTTGCAAAACACTGCTGCCATAGAGTACTAAAGACAGGTGCATGCTCCTGAGCTCTTATGAGCTTACCTAGTTTTACTCTTCAATAAAAAGATACCAAGAGAATGAAGCAAATTTGATAATGGAAGTAAATTGGAAAGTTGATTAAAATTGCATGCTCTATCTGAATCAGGAAAGTATAATATTGAGTTTGCAGTCCCTTTAAGGCTAGATTTTTGCATTGGACTTTTACTTGAGCAGTTTAGCTTTTAATAGAACAGATATAACAGTACATTTTGCAAACCCTAGGAACATTTGTAAATTAGTAAACAACTATTGATTTGATATATTACACAGGTACACTACATGAATTGTGTAAGCTTAAATGGCCACTAAACCCAAAATCTTTCTTTCATGATTCAGATAGAACATACAAATTTAAACAACATTACAATTTACTCCTATTATTTATTTTGCTTCATTTTTTAGAAGAAAAAGCAATGCACATGGGTGAGCCAATCACATGAGGCTTCTATGTGCAGCAACCAATCAGCAGCTACTGAGCATATCTAGATATGCTTTTAAGCAATGAATATCAAGAGAATAAAACAAATGAGATAATAGAAGTAAATTAGAAAGATGTTTAAAAATGCATTCTCTTTCTAAATCATGAAAGAAAAAAATGTGGGTATCATGGCCCTTTAAGGACAGATCACAAAGCTGGTAGCTCAAAAAGTGCTGAATAAGCATAAATAATGCTCTTCGAGCAGTGCTTGAATGCAGTATTATAAATACCAGTTCAGTTATCTTGCACACCTACCATTGTCACTGTATTCTGGTACATTTTTGCTGTTAGAATAGGAAATGTCTTACATTTGGCAGCTGTATCAATTCTAGAGTTTGCTATGCAAATGTTTCCTTGTAATATCTGTACAGTTAAGTGTATTGCTAGTGCCGGAAAATGAGCTCTAATGTATGCAGAGTGCTATCCTGGTGCTTGATCAGTAGCACTTTAGATGTGACCTTTGTTGCGAGTGACAATGTGCAGTGTCATTAATATGGCAAAGTTTTATTGCAGCCTTGGTGCATGATGATGAAGCATTATGGAGGGAGTTTTACTGCAGTATCACAGTTTGGTGGGGATATACAGTGTTGGAAGATTTGTTCTTAATTTGCTCCTCTTGATATTTAATACTGTCCCTTAGCAGAGGGAAACTGTACTTAATTCATACTTACAGGTAGATCTTATTAATGAGTTAATTAGTGATGCAATTGAAGATATCATAACATTCTACTGGTGGTACTGGTGGCTGGTGTACTATGTGATGTCATTTATAACGTCATATATTATATCATAAAGGCATTGGCCAAACTATTATGGTTATATTTCCTATATCAAATCAATATGCTGCATAATAAATGTATCACTCTTATCACTCTTATAATGACTACTGTACAAGTATATATGTTATGTTTTTATGTTTATAGAGCTGAACAAGTAATTTTTTTTAATATAATGAAAATACTGTCAGAATCAACTATGATATATGACATAGTTTTAGATTTATGCTTCCCTAGTTAGTTATCAATTACGTTGAGGTATTCAAATACACTGAGCATTTTCAGGGTTACACCTGCTGTGTAGCTTTAAAACATTATATTCATCGCACGACATGCAATTTACCTATGAGGAGAAATACAGCTACCAGCTGAATTATATGATTGTTTAGCTATTTTAAAATGGGTTTTTACTTTTAAGTCTACATAATTATGATCAGTCCATATTGTTCTCATAATTTTGTACACTTAAAAGTAAAAAATAAATATATATATATAAAGAGAAAATAACTCATTGTGTAGTTCATTAACAAATCTAGACAGACCAGAAAGCTTATTTTTCCCACAGAAAACCTCTGAATTACAGTGTTTCCAATGCAGCAAAGGATTCTAGATAAGATATGCAAATTAGGTTCACAATGACACACCTTTTTACTTCAAGGCATCTACTTATCAAGCCGTCAACCGCAAATACGCTGGAATTCGGCAGCGTAATTGTGTCGAGCTTGATTCGCCTTAGTTATCAAAGCCTACAGTCCGGCAAAAGTAGAATTTTGTGACGTAACATACGATCTGCCGGTCTCAGTCCGACACAGATCGATGCTTACGTCACTACAGATGTTCCGAATGCAAATCCGCCGCCCTGGAGGCGGCAGATGCCATAGGAATCAATGGGAGTCTGAAAGCAGTGAAAGTTCATGTTCGCTGCTGCCCGATATCCCATTGATTCCTATGGGAGAATAAAAGTTACGTTTACACCTAACACCCTAACATGTACCCCGAGTCTAAACACCTCCCGAAGCCCACCGCAACTAAATAAATGTATTAACCCCTAAACCGCCAGCCCCCCACATCGCCATAAACTAAATTAACCTATTAATCCCTAAAACTAACAACCCGCTAACTGTACATTAAATATTAACTCATCCATATCTTATAATAAATTTAAACTTACCTTTAGATTTAAATTAAACTATAATAAACAAATAATTAACCTATTCTAACTATTATAATAAAATTACATTAAACTATATTAAATTAATAATTAATCTAACCTAACTTTTCTACTAAAATTACATTAAACTACAATTTAAATTAACTATATTATATATTTAAACACCTAACCCGACTCAAATTATTTAATTCTACACAAAAATTACAAAGTTACAAAAAAATAACTAAGTTACAAAAAATAACAAACACTAAGTTACAAAAAATAAAAAATAAATTTTCAAAGCTTTAAACTAATTACACCTAATCTAAGGACCCTATGAAAATAAAAAAGCCCCCCCAAAATAAAAAACCCCTAGCCTACAATAAACTACAAATGACCCTTAAAACTAAAAAAACCTAAGCTCCGCATTGCCCTTAAAAGGTCATTTAGCTCTATTGCAGCCCAAGTCCTAATCTAAAACTAAAACCCACCCAATAAACCCTTAAAAAAATCCTAACACTAACCCCAGAAGATTTACTTACAGTTTTGAAGATCCGACATCCATCCTCCAAGAAGACGGGAGAAGTTCTCAACAACGCGGCCAAAGTCTTCATCCAAGCCGCAGAAGTCTTCACCCAGACGGCATCTTCTATCGTCATCCATCCGACGCGGAGTGGCTCCATCTTAAAGACATCCGACGCGGAGCATCCTCTTCCTTCCGATGACTACCGACGAATCCTGATTGGATCAGCCAATAGGATGAAAGCTGAATCCTATTGGCTGATTGCAACAGCCAATAGGATTTTTTCAACCTTAATTCCGATTGGCTGATAGAATTCTATCAGCCAATCGGAATCTAAGGGACGCCATCATGGATGACGTCCCTTAAAGGAACCTTCATTTGTCAGTAGTCGTCGGAAGGAAGAGGATGCTCCGCATCGGATGTCTTGAAGATGGAGCCGCTCCGTGTCTGATGGATGAAGATAGAAGATGCCACCTGGATGAAGACTTCTGCCCGTCTGGAGGACCACTTCGCCTGGCTTGGATGAAGACCTCTCCCGGCTTCGTTGAGGACTTCGGCCCGGTTGGATGAAGACTTCTGCCGCTTCCTTGAGGATGGATGTCCGGTCTTCAAAACAGTAAGTCGATCTTCAGGGGGTTAGTGTTAGGGTTTTTTAAGGGTGTATTGGGTGGGTTTTATTTTTAGGTTAAGGCTTTGAGCCACAAAAGAGCTAACTGCCCTTTTAAGGGCAATGCCCATCCAAATGCCCTTTTCAGGGCAATGGGGAGCATAGCACCTAGATTACGAGTTTTGCGTTAACAGGGGTGCGGTGCTAACAAGCAGTTTTCCCTCACCGCTCACTTGCAGACAGCGCTGGTATTACAGGTTTTTACAAACCCGGTGTTAACCACAAAAAGGTGAGCGAAGAGCAAAATTTTGTTCCACATCTCACCTCAATAGCAGCGCTGCTTATGGTAGCAGTGAGCAGGTAAAACATGCTTGTGCACGATTTCCCCATAGGAATCAATGGGGGAGAGCTGGCTGAAAAAAAAACTAACACCTGCAAAAAAGCAGCGTTCAGCATCTAATGCAGCCCCATTGATTCCTATGGGGAAAATACATTTATGTCTACACCTAACACCCTAACATGAACCCCGAGTCAAAACACCCCTAATCTTACACTTATTAACCCCTAATCTGACGCCCCTGACATCGCCGACACCTACATTATATTTATTAACCCCTAATCTGCCTCTCCGGACACTGCCGCCACCTACATTATATGTATTAACCCCTAATCTGCCGCCCCAATGTCGCAGCAACCTAACTACATTTATTAACCCCTAATCTGCCGCCCCCAACGTCGCCGCCACTATATTAAAAGTATTAACCCCTAAACCTAAGTATAACCCTAAACCTAACCCTCCTAACTGAAATATAATTTTAATAAATCTAAATAAAATTACTATCATTAACTAAATTATTCCTATTTAAAACTAAATACTTACCTGTAAAATAAACCCTAAGATAGATACAATATAACTAATAGTTAAATTGGATCTATTAGCCAATTGGAATTGAAGGGACGCCATCTTGGATGAAGTCATTTAAAGGAACCTTCATTCAGTCGTCGGATGTCGTTAGAAGAGTATGCTCCACGTCGGATGTCTTGAAGATGGAGCCGCTCCGCGCCAGATGGATGAAGATAGAAGATGCCGTCTGGATGAAGACTTCTGCCCGTCTGGAGGACCACTTCTGCCCGTCTGGAGGACCACTTCTGCCCAACTGGAGGACCACTTCTGCCGGCTTTGTGGAGGACTTCGACCCAGTTGGGTGAAGACTTCTCAAGGTAGGGTGATCTTCAAGGGGTTAGTGTTAGGTTTTTTAAGGGGGGATTGGGTGGGTTTTAGAGTAGGGTTGATTGTGTGGGTGGTGGGTTTTAATGTTGGGGGTATTTGTACTTTTTTTTTTACATGTAAAAGAGCGGACTACTTTGGGGCAATGCCCCGCAAAAGGCCCTTTTAAGGGCTATTTGTAATTTAGTGTAGGGTAAGGCTTTTTTTATTTTGGGGGCTTTTTTATTTTGTTAGGGGGATTAGAGTAGGTGTAATTAGTTGTAATTGTAATTATTTTATTATTTTCTCTAATTTAGTGGGGGTTTTTTTCGTACTTTAGATAATTTATTTAAATTGTAATTAATTGTATTTAGTTTAGGTAATTAATTTAATTATAGTGTAGTGTTAGGTGTAATTGTAACATAGTTGAGGTTTTATTTTACAGGTAAATTTGTCTTTATTTTAACTAGGTAGTTATTAAATAGTTAATAACTATTTAATAACTATTGTACCTAGTTAAAATAAATACAAAGTTGCCTGTAAAATAAAAATAAACCCTAAGATATTAGTTATATTGTATCTATCTTAGGGTTTATTTTACAGGTAAGTAGTTTTAAATAGGAATAATTTAGTTAATGATAGGAATTTTATTTAGATTTATTAAAATGATATTTCAGTTAGGGGGGGTTAGGTTTAGGGTTAGACTTAGGTTTAGGGGTTAATACATTTAATATATTGGCGGCGACGTTGTAGGCGGCAGATTAGGGGTTAATAAATGTAGGTAGGTGGCGGCGATGTTAGGGCCGGCAGATTATGGGTTAATAATATTTAACTAGTGTTTGCGATGCGGCAGTGAGGCGGTTTAGGAGTTAATATGTTTATTATAGTGGCAGCGATGTCCAGTTCGGCAGATTAGGGGTTAAAATATTTATTTTAGTGTTTGCGATGTGGGGGGCCTCGGTTTAGGGGTTAATAGGTAGTTTGTGGGTGTTAGTGTACTTTTTAGCACTTTAGTTAAGAGTTTTATGCTACGGCGTTGTAGTGTAAAACTCTTGACTACTGACTTTTAAATGCGGTACCAGGCTTGACAAGAGAGGGTCTACCGCTCACTTTTGGTTAGACTCATAATACCGGCGTTTATGCAAGTCCCATTGAAAATAAAGGATACGCAATTTACGTACGTGGTCTGGCCAAAAAAGTCAGCGGTGAGCCTGTCATTTCAAGACTCGTAATAACAGCGGGCGTTAAAAAGCACTGTTGGGACCTCTCAACGCTGCTTTTTTAACCCTAACGTACAACTCGTAATCTAGCCGAGGGTTTTCTGGGCCTTAAGGGAGCTGAGATTGAGGGTTTCTATACTTACACCCCCTTCCAGATCCTTTGCAACAACTTAGTACTTTAGTGTTACAAAGATGCTTTGTGACATCATCACATCCATGAATGGTGACATCACCTGCATCCCCAGATTCCCCTGGTGAGGCAAACCTGCTTGGCTAACTCATAGTAGGTGTTAAGTACAGAGGAACCATGTTCAACTCCAAAAGTGGCCCTACAAGAGAATTATATGTGGACGTCATCCAAAATTAAAGGGTTAAAGCTACAGGATAACGTTTTGTAGATATGTTTCTATGCAGCATATTGGCCAGAGCAGTTTAAGTTTAAACTTTCTCATTAAGAGAACTAAAGCCTGGAATGTCCCTGCTTTCTCATTTGAATGAGTACTTAAATTGTGGCATGAAAATTACATTTTCCCATTTCACACATCATATATATGTATAAACTTGTCTATTGAAACTCACTTCCAGATCCTTTTTTTGTTATGTATTTTAATGTTGCACCCAGGAGAATGTCTCTATTGAAATAGCACTTAAACTGTTTTAATGTATAGTTGATATAAAAAAAAGTTGTACATAATTTTATGACAAAACACATGTTCCCCTACTGTAGGTAATACTGATATCACAGTACATAATAATTCTGTCTATGATTACGGTCCTGTGTGACCGAAACCGGTCAGACGTTTCAGCTTGGCTGCATGTTCTGTCATGTCCTGTTTCCTATTTTTAAATAATATGGATTAAAGAATTGTTCGTTTATGACCTGAGTGAGGATCAGTAATTTTTTCTCCTTTTCCAATGCCTATTTTCAAGTGGGTACAGGGACCCGCTTTCTGAATTTCTCACTCTGTTCTCATAGACACACAGTACCGCACTATAACCCTTGGATTACTGCCTACTGCTGTTCTCATTTAGCCTGCAATTTGTTCGGACTAATTACTCTGCCTACTGAGGACGTATCCGATTGGAGGATTCGATCACGTGATCCCTGTTTGGTTGGGGGCCTAGGAGTTTGGAGTGGCTACGCTACTGCCGGGAGCTTACTGCGGACGTGAGAGGCGTCTGAATCATCTCTTCTCCGTGAGGACGAATGGAGCCATCGCATCAAAAATACCAGCACTAGGGGGTGAGTGAAAACTCTGTGACGGCTTGTGCCGTGTGTTGTGGGACATTGTCCAGATAGGTCGGGTAGTGATTTACACCCGGAAGGCCCACTAAATAGTACCAGTCGCCTGGTCTGTGATAAATACAGAAGGCGATTAGGTCTGAGAGTGGTTGCCTTGAGGACAGTGCCAAATACTAAAATTAAGTCTCACCTACCTAGGTTGCTGTGTTTAAATATATGGATGGTGATTCGCTATTTCCTAAAGAGTGGCTTTTGAGTTTATTGATGAACATTATTAACTGTCACCTCACTGCTCATCTTTTCTATCTATTATACATAATAATTCGACAGCCCTTAATAAAGGATAATCCCAATTAGTATTAAAGGGAAATGAAACCCAATAAATCTTCTTTCCTGATTCCTATAGAACTTGCAATATTAAACATTCCAATTTACATATTTAAACGACTTTCCAATTTACTTCTATGATCAATTTTGCTTCATTCTCTTCGTATTTTTATTGAAGGAGAAGCAATGCACTACTAGGATTTCTCTGAACACATTGGGTAAGCCAAAGACAACCAGCATATATGTGAATCCACCAATCAACAGCTAGGGCCCTGTTTTCCCGAAGAGCTTACAGTCTACAAGTATTTTGTTTAACATTGTACGCACCTTTTTACATTATACAATATATTTTTACTTTATTTAAGCTTCAAGCCACTTCATACTGAAATGTAATAGTAATTTTCTCATTCTCCTTTTTATTTTATTTATCATTAAAGCATCTAAAGCGATTGATAGTGATGGCATCCTAACTGCAGGTTTTTATTACCACAGCACTTTAATGCTTATTGTTATAATTAAAACAAGCCTGATTTTTCATTCCTATACTTAAAACAATAAATATTATTCATCAGATACTTAAGGATTATTTGATGACATCTTAAACATATTGTATGCTGCGTAAATCACTCAAGAAAATATTTATATCTTCTACATTTCAATAAAAAATAGATTATTTGCATTTAACATACATATTACAATATACAAACTACATGAATACAAGAATAGTAAACAACATTGTAGTCAATGAATATAATATAATTCTTTTAATTCATGTATTTTGTCTACTCATCTCTCTGTCTAGTATATATCACTGTGAAATAAGGATGCCTATGCATACTAAAAAATGAATTTAATTTTATTGTATAATATAGTTATTCTATTATAAAGTAATATTTAAAATATTAATTTAAAAAGTAAAAGACAAACGTATGAGTATATTGACATACTGACCATTATTATGTATTAGTAAAAGTGTACTTATATTTATTTGATTTAAATCAATACAAATATTTGTTTTACATTCTTCTAAAAGATGATATTTTATATTACAAAACTCACTAATGCTCCTTTCAAAGCTAAAATGTATGTATTATAAGATTATTGCATTCTGTGATACCTAATTTTTTAACTACAAAGTCAAGATACGGCCACTACATTAAAAAAAAAGACTAATTGTTTGTACATCTGGTCTCAGTGTTGGAAATTAATCACCACAATATGATTCTTTTTACAAATTATACATTTCAGGTTTAGATTTAATGGATTTAAAAAAAAAAAAAAAGAAAAAGAAAAAAAAAGTGTTCAGTTTATTGTAAATTGAACTGATAGTTGCTTTTTTATTTTTGAAACCAAGCAATGTAAGTCAATAAAGCCAGGTGCTTTAATAAAGAACAAAAAAAAAAATGTTTTGTATTAAACAGTTAAATAACTTGATTGCTAGTGTTAATGGACTGATTCTATGTTCACAAGTAATAACTAATAAAAAATGAACCCTTTACTATTCAGTGCTTCGTTTGCTTTTCAGCTAAACATTTGATTTGAGCATTTTATGCTGCCTTAAAACTATTGCAATTATTTTCAGTGTGAAGCAGGTAAAATGCTACTATGATTTTGAATAGTAAAAAGCGCAATACATTACTATGCCAGTACTTGATCCCTGCACATTTTTTTATTATTTAACACATCAACTGCAGTTTTGAAAAATAAAATACAATATTATGTTTCTTTGTGTATAACCAGTAGATAATTGTCCTAATCACTTATATCAAAAGCTGTAAAACATTTCAATGTTACACATAGAAACTGCAATAATCTAAAAATGTGTTCTATTGAAGAATATTGAATGGACAGCAAATTATAAAACATATGTAAGTCACCTTAAACTGCAATAGGGTTATTTTTGCTTAATATTTTATATGGAAAGATTGGGTTTGATCAAGCAGATCTAGTAAATCTCTATATTCAAGCAATGTATATTAAGAAAAATGACTGACCTGGTCCAGCTTCTCTTTTGTATTCGACACCTTGCTATATATTTTTAAATCGAGTCAGCTGTCATTAAATCCAGCATTTTTTTTTAAGATTAACTGATAGTCTCCTTATTTCTTTAGCCAGTGCTTTAGATTCTGCTATTCTGCACCAGTTCTTCTCTGTACACAAAGGCTGAAATCCGTTAGCATGCAGCTAGGCAGCGCCTCACTAGTGGAAGCTGTTTGATCACATGGGACTCTCCTTTGAGAATGCCTGAATATCTGTGATTGCATTGCTTTTAGATAAGTGGATGTGGAAAAGAAGCTAAAAAGAAAGATGGAACTGTACATATTGAAAATGGAAGTTTTCACATAATTAGAAAACATTTTTCGACTTGCTTTTACCAGAACCTACAGATATGACCTGGTTGAAAATGTATATATATATACACACACACACACACACACATATATATATATATATATATATACATACACACACATATATATATATATACACACACACACACATATATATATATATACATACATACAGTATATATATATATATATATATATATATATATATACACATAAACACACATATATATATATACATACATACAGTATATATATATATATATATATATACACACATAAACACACACATAGATATATACACATATATATATATACATACATACAGTATATATATATATATATATATATATATATATATATATATATATACACACATAAACACACATATATATATATACACACACACACATATATATATATGCATACATACAGTATATATATATATATATATATATATATACACACATAAACACACACATATATATATATACATACATACAGTATATATATTTATATATATATATATATATATATATATACACATACACACACTGTATATATAAATATGTATTTATGAATAAATAGAACATATTCTGCTATGTAAAGAACATTGGAATGTGAAATATTCATATTTTCATGTCGGGTTAGCGCACATGAGAGTATGGGATCGAGTCTATGATAAATAGATAGATAGATACATTTTTGATGGTTGGATATAATTCACTGTCTATTTATGGTATTATAAAAACATAACTGATATAAGAGTTGTCGAAAGATTCTGTTTTAGTAATGAGCATGTATCTCTAGTGATTTAAACATATGAATAAAAATATGAAAAAAAATAAGGTAATATATATCAGAGAGCTGAACAATAATTTCACAGTTTGAAAATGCAGGTAAATATTGTTCCAGGTTAATTGATAGCAAAATAACATGCCAACGCTTCCCATTGAAAAGATTTCCTCATAGATCAGTGCTTAGAGCACTGCTTCCTATCTGGTTACCTTAATATTTAATATAATTTAGGATTTACTGCATGGAATGTATTTTTGACTAGATTACGAGTGGCGCGCTAACAGTTATGCATGAGCAAGAAGGGGTGTATCGTGGATGTTTGCGTGCATTGGGTTTTTTGCTCGTATTAAAAGTTGAAAGTAAATGTGATCGCTTTAGCGCAATTTAAATTAACAAGAGCCGGGTTAGCATGACCTCTGGTAAACTGTTTTGCAAAACAAACAAAAAGTTTCACAAAACGCATCAAAAATACATTACATAGTACAGTTACACATAATAACAGCATCTAATAAAACCTATTAAAAAAAAAATATTGCACAAAACATTAGAAAGGCTCAAAGATAGATAGAGGTCTAAGGTGTTAGGGAAAAAAAGCAGGTAAAGGGCTTTAACATTGAGATACATACATGTATATGTCTAAAGATTTATATATATATATATATATATATATATATATATATATATGTAAATTTGTCGTTACATATGTATTTATATGTGTATATATGTTTTTATACTTCTATGGGGGAATACTTTATTGCATGCGCAATATCCTAAGTTTGGCTTTTTACGGTTCTGGCTTTTTACAGTTCTGGATTTAAATTTGAAATATTGGGATCTTTTTAACTTTTTGCATAATTTTTAGAATGATATAAAAGGGAGATAACCGATACTAGTATTCTGGTGATTTATGTGCTTTTCAGTTATTAGTCTTGCCTAAAATATAAGCTAATGATCCCCCTGGATTTTGCTCATATCTGTTTGGACCAATAACAGTCTCTTAAATATGCCCCACATTCTTATGAGTGGTAAAATGCACCTCTAGATACCACATGTATGTGTAAATGGCAATTTGTAACCCATTAGAAACCATTTTAAAGAATGGAAATAACTTTATATGCTATTTAAGAGTATATAAAAATTAACCAGACTTCTGGTTAATTGAAAAAAATGTCGTCCAATTGCTCCCCAAATTAAGTGGACAGTTGCTTTATTAAAAACAAAATATGAGCGTATTTATTTATTTTTAAAAAACTGCACCAATCAGTTATAAAAGGTTAACGTGAGGGGATGTGGGGTGTTAGAAAAAAAAACGGAACTAAAGTGCCTTTACATTGCACATGGGGGACTGTGTTTTTACTTTAAATATATATGTATATGCTTATATAAATACAAGTTTATGAGTTTATATATATAAACACATAAATATATATGTATATGCTTATATAAATACAAATTTATGAGTTTATATATATAAACACATAACTATATATGTATATTCTTATATAAATACAAATTTATGAGTTTATATATATAAACACATAAATATATATGTATATGCTTATATAAATACAAATTTATGAGTTTATATATATAAACACATAAATATATATGTATATGCTTATATAAATACAAATTTATGAGTTTATATATATAAACACATAAATATATATGTATATGCTTATATAAATACAAATTTATGAGTTTATATATATAAACACATAACTATATATGTATATGCTTATATAAATACAAATGTATGAGTTTATATATATAAACACATAAATATATATGTATATGCTTATATAAATACAAATTTATGAGTTTATATATATAAACACATAAATATATATGTATATGCTTATATAAATACAAATTTATGAGTTTATATATATAAACACATAAATATATATGTATATATTCACATACATATATATTTTGAATATGCTACACTGGTATTACTGAGTAGAGCGCAAATATCTCTTGTGAAAGTGAAATTTTGCACTCCACTCGTAATCTAGGCTAATCTGAATCATGAAAGAATATTTTTTGGTTTTATGCCCCTTCAAATTACATGTTTTGAATCCACCTGTAGCAAGAAGAGTTGTATCATAAATGTTAGTAGAATTGTACAGTAGCAGGCGCCGTATAATATGTGAGCTACAATCCATTTGGAAACTCCAGTAAAAGTATAGGCAGCTGCAACCTCTTGCTGCTCTACAAGAGTTCTTGTTCTATTGTTCTTTCTATCATTTGTAACAAGTGAAGTGTGATGGCTACTTGCTAGTGCTAGTACAAAGCTCTTGCTACAAGTATTGTCATGTAATACAGCCCTCAGGCAGTACATGGAGTTTCCTTTATTACATGTGACACAGCTGCACATTGGCCATACAACTTTCCAATTTACTTCTAATTATCTCATTTGTTTTGTTCTCTTGATATCTTTTGCTGAAAAGGATACCTAGGTAGGCTCAGGAGCTGCTGATTGGGGCTGCACATATATGCCCAATGTTATTGGCTCGCTCCCAGTATTGCATTTTGCTTCTTCAACAATGGATACCATGAGAATGAAGCAAATTAGATAACAGAAGGTAATCGGACAGTTGTTTAAAATTGTATTTTCTATCTGAATCATGAAAGAAAATCATTGGTGTTTTATGTCCTTTAAACTCAGTTGTACATGTTTTGCTATCACTTTAATTTGCTTGTTCAGTCTGTTGTATGTAGCTGTATTTAATTCACCATGTGTCAGTGTCATTTTGTACCCCTACTTATGTACCCAGCGCTATGGAATTTAGCAGCGCTTGACAAAAAAATTATAATAGAGAAGTAATGCTTAGTTCATGGTTGCAAGTAAAAAGCTATATTTAGTAGAAAATTACTTTTGTAGGAGTAAAAGAAAAATATCTCCATACTGTGCTTCCGTTCTGACCAGGGATAATTGTTGTTTTTGAATGCATTTTTTTTCCCATTGAATAGTAAAAAAATAAAGAATGTATTGGTCTAAATGCAACATACCAGCAAACCAGAGTGAAATGAAACTGAAGGAAACATTTTCTTGTAGAGCTTTGTTCTAAAGGTATTTTTAATAAATTCGGTAAAATAATCTTTTAACTTGAATTTATGTAACAATCAAAGCTATGATTAATGTTTCCCATAGGTGCATATATACTAATGGAGCCATGACGTAGTACTTTTGAATTCACAGTTAGTTGCTTTCATGTGCTGAATGTAATATCCTATTGCATGTGTACTGCAATTTTGTTTGTAATTGTTTTATGTATTCCTTGTTTTTATAAATTACTAATGTACCTCAATCGAAGTGCAATTTTTTTTTCTGATGGTGACGTTTTGCATTTGCTTCCAATCAGAAGGTATGCCTCACGTCTCACTGTCATCTATGTGGTGTCTCTGTAAACAGTTAGATGTATGCACCATTGAGTTAACATCAGTTCTCCCAGCGTGAGTTCACTAAAGGATGCAGTATAGTGCCAAAGGGAGTCCCAAGAAGTAGTAGTAGCGACCTAAAAATCTCCACTCTGGCGAAACTAAGATATCTTGTAAGTACTGTGAGGTCCCTCAAAGAATTTTAGAAAGGCACATTTTAGCTTGAGATCAGTTAATTTGACTAATCAGGGCTCTGGATGTGGAGACACACCTACTTACAATATAATGTTCACTAAAAGTTATTGTGTGATTTCTCTCCATGCTGGAGAGCTTTTGGTCATCATGCCCTAAAAATCCATTCCAATACTGAGTCATTTTATACTTGGATTCCAGTCCATGTTTTCTGCCAGGCTTTTCATATTGTATCCAGAGGCATTAAGCTCATCTGTAACTGCTTGCAATCAGCTGTATATAGAATGGGCAGCAAAGATGTGCATGTGGAACTGACAATATAATGTATGAAAGGCTGCCATTTGTTGGTAAGCAGGCACATTGTTCTACTGTAGATAACATTCACTGTTCATTTACAGCTCACATGAGCAAGGTTTTTCGTTTTATTCAAACTGCCCTTCCAAAGGCTACTGATGTAGGCTGGGCAGTTGAAAACATCCATGGCAAATCAGCCAGCAGAAACAGTTTGCTCTCATTTATAAACCTATAACTACATAAAGGCATGCATTAATTATCTCTTTTTAACAGCAACTAATTGGCAAAAGGCACCTTAGCTTTGTTTTAGTTTCTTATCTTGGAGCACTCAGCTTTATGGTTATAGATGTGAAATTTGTGTGTGTTTCTTATTTAAACAATCTTGTGCCCGTGACATTACTGTGACTAGTTGGCTTGGATGCATTTACACAAACAAATCAAGGGTTACTATAGAAACATACTGGTCATTTGTATTACTTCACTTTTCCTGCTTAACTTAAAAGGGACTTTAAATACATCTTGTTTTTCCACATGCTCCTTAGGCCTAGGCTTTCATGAAAATGCTGAAAATAAATAGCTGGTTTACAGAATTTGGTATTTGGTCTTTCTAGGGAGGATTTTTTTACACAAACTCAAAAGGTATTAAATGTCCCTTTAAATTCTGTCTGTTTTTCTCATAGGAAAAGTTATGGACCTTGTAAAGATGTGATTCCCTATAAGTTATGTTGCTATTGACACCTACGAGAGTGTACAATAATACTTGGTGGTGACTAGCAACCTCCAGTACCCAGTTGAATCACTGCTGATGGATGGTAAAGCATAGTTGCAGATTTATGGCTGATCCCCTCTCCAATAAACTTCCCCATCATAATTCTATGTTGCATCTGCAAAGGAAGCATCAGTTATACAATTTGATGTATTTTTTCCCCAAAGCCAGCACCTTATGTACTCACTTTGTGCTATATAAGGAGTGGATCGCTAATTAGTGTTCCCGCCTTAACTTTGCTAGAGGTTAACTTTTTGCGTGAGCCTTTTTACCGCTCATATTACAAGGTGAAAGTAAAATTTTTGCTTTGCACGAAACCCAACACATGCAAAAAGTGAACCACGGGATACCATGTTTTAATATCATATTCACCCCATTGATTTCAATGGAGCAGTGAAGTTAAAACAAAATAACACCTATACTCGTGTTAAACCCCATCGTAATAAACTTGCTCTAATTACCCCTAAATCCATATCCCCCTACTCTTTTAACACTATTAACCCTTAATTTGCCACATCCTCCATTGTAAACTACCCCACTACACTATTAACCCACTAAACCACCATAATACTCATCACTATTAAACCCCTAAACTATTAACCCCTAAACCACTACAACCCCCCATCACAACAACCCCTACACTACTTAACCCCTAAACCGCTATTACCCCACTGCTATGACCCCTACACTACTTAATCCCCTTACAGCTAACTCCCTCAATACCCCTAACCCTGGGGTTTAGCCTTATGGATTTCTTTTTTTTGGGGGGGAGGGGGATTTAGGTTTACTATTTTTTTTGCGAAAGAGCTTAATCACTTTTTTGCGGGGGGTTGTGGCAATAAAGGGGTTAATAAATTAGTGGGTTATGGTGGTTTAGGGGTTAAAAGGTTTTTGTTTATAGCAGTGGGGGTTGTGGCAGTTTAGGGGTTAATAGTGTAGGGGGTTAAAAGTGATGGGGTTGTGGCGGTTTAGAGATTAATAATGTAGCAGGGTAGCTTGCAATGAGGGGTTATGGTGGATTAGGGGTTAATAGTGTATTGGGTTGTTTGTGCTAGGGATGTGGTGGATTAAGGGTTAATAGTGTAGCGGGGTAGTTTGCGATAGGGGATGTGGCAGATTAGGCATAAATAGTGTTGGGGGTGGATAGTGTAGGTAGCAAAACTTAATTTTAATTTATTTTTTGTGTTTAGTTCAACTTTTTTTCAAGCACAAAAGCCTTTATGTGAGCTTTGAGCTCATGTAAAAAGTTTAAGCGTAAAATGCGATTGCGTTTGAATGATCACATTTACTTTCAACTTGTAATATGAGCGCAAGTTAATGAGATTGTGATATTACAAGATCATGCTTGCACTAACGTTAGCGCTCCATTCAAAATCTAGCCCTTTATTTGGTTCCAATAGGGAACTTATTTGTCTCTAAGTAATTTTTGCCCCCTTTGATTTTTCCCCTTGCTTTTCTATTTTTGTATATTATCTTTAATAATAATTTAAAGAACAGCTATTCTCAAAGTACAAAAAATAAATATATTTGAGAATAAGTCTCAAATAAACTGGCTGCGCCAAAAAAAAAATCAGAAATAGGATAACGTGCTTCACACTCAACAGATATCAAAGTGAAAAAATTGCATAGATGCACTAAGGATGATAAATAAGTGATACTCAAAAAAAAAAGGTTAAAAAGTCCACTTAATTAGTGAAATAAGTTCATAAGGAGCCGCTCATCTTCAAATGAAAAACGTATTTCTCCCAACAGCTGGGCAGGGTAATCTAAAAGAGACAAGATAAAAGAGGGCACTCCAATGGTGAAGTATGTCACAGCAGACACAAAAATAGAAGCACAGAGTATACACAATACTCACAAACACAATACACTCAATAGTGCTAATGGGGCAATCTGAACTCTCAGAGCCGTCCAGCTGATTAACAATCCAGATACAGCATACATAGCTGGAGTCACCGTTCAGAGTTAAAATAGTACCGCTGAGGTTTCTGGAGCTAGGATAGCCGATCAGAAAGAGGAGCAAACCGTCCATCCCCAGGGTATTACCAAACACTCACGATTAAAAGTTAAAATGCAGTTTATTCACAACGTGTTTCTCAGTACATGACTGTTTCATCAGGTGATATCAAACAAGTAGACAACGTGAGCTTAAATACCTGAGATCCTCAGCGTGTTCACCAAGCAACTAAGTATGTCCAGAAGGTGTGTCTAAAATTCATACTATGATTGGATAAAAACACCAATCCATAGAAGATAAGTCATTGGACAGTGGGTAAGATTGAACTGTATTTTCAACAATAGAGGTGATTTATTCTAAGTAGCCATGTGCGTCTCATGATATACATAGCATCACGGTAAACATTTACAAGGCTAATACGAATCATAGAAAATTTTCATATCGGCTACTTATAATCAGAGATTTTACCCTCTAAAAAGTAAATAAATTCTTAGTGATATAAATATCACTTCATCTAAATGAAAATATATCTAACATTATAAATACTAAATAAAAATGATTTACATTTACAAAAATGCAAACACAGACCCCATAATATTACATGATACATATATATATATAGTACATATTGGCAATAGTATAGACATTGAGCAGAAATACAAAAACCAAAACTAAAATGAGCAAGTTCCCACAGACCATCCAATCAGTAAATTAATCGTTGAATGCCGCCATATCTATATTTTCATTCAGACCATAAGGTGACAAGGTCTGTAGCTTAAAAATCGAATAAGTTTCTCTCTGCCTAAGTCTCATATATCTATTTACACCCCAAGATTTGGGGATGAATTTGATGGGTATAATTATTATTATTATTATCGGTTATTTGTAGAGTGCCAACAGATTCTGCAGCGCTAAATATAATCTTTAGAGTATCAGTATTGGAAGTATAATTACATAATACATGTCTAGGAACACTATGTTTTAAGGAGGCATTTTTCACATTTCTAAGATGTTCCCCCATCTTTTTTGATGGGTCTAGAGGTTCTACCTGTATACTCAAGTCCACAAATACATTCTACAATGGTTGTCTATATACCGACCATAGAACACCAAGTTTGCCCCAAAGTCAGAGGAATAGATGTACTGATACTCAAACCATCCCATAAAAAGATTGGCAAAACCTGGTGCCCATGGCCGTACCATTTACTTGCAAAAAGAATTGCTCCTGATAAACAAAATAATTATGTTCTATAACAAAACAAATTGTTTTCAATAAAAATTCTACTTGACTAGCTAGTAAAAATAAATCTTGCTCTAAATAATGCTTAACAGCTTTCAATCCCAAATCATGGGTGATATTCGAATATAAGGCTGCAACATCACAGGATAACCATAGGAGGTCCCTATTATCCTTTTTGATCTTATCAAGTTTACAAATTAGATCAACAGTGTCTTAAATATAAGATGGAAGAGTAATGACAATTTTCTTCAAAACTTGATCCACATACAATGATAAATTGCAAGTTAGATTATCTATGCCAGAAATAATAGGCCTACCTGGGGGGTCCACCAAAGATTTATGTATTTTTGGTAAATGTCATGATAGTAATAAATAATGCTAGGTAGACAAGGAATAAGGAAATCCATTTCCTTTTTTGTCAGAATCTCCCCAAGTAGGCCTCATTAATTATTATCCTTAGTTGGATCAAAATGCAATCTTTTATAGTAATTAATATCAAAATAGAATTCTATTGGCCTCATTAAGGTAATCTCTCTTGTCCTGCAACACAATCCTGCCTGTCTAATAACTAGATTTTCTATTTTACTCAGGTTATTCAAGGCTCTTATTTCAAACTAATTTAAGTTGGATTTTCCGGCACCCAAAGATGGAATTTTACTAAATGCATCCAATACTAGAGTTTGGAAAAGTTGGAGATTGGGGCAATTATTCGATGGATTAAAGTTAAATTAAAGTTTGAGGTTAGTGTGTATAAAATCTTCATATAAGGTATCACATAAAACACCAGGGTCCATACATACCACCACTTCATTATTTAACTTTGAATCCATATTATCAGTAAGTATAGGTAACAGATTATCATTTTTATGTTTCTTATTGAAAAAATATTTTTGCAGACATAACTTGCGGATACATTTATTTAAATCGACAAGTAGATAGAAGATATTGTGATTGTTTGAGGGGCTGAAAGAAAGGCCTCTACTCATAACTGCTATCTCTTCATTAGATAGAACATGTTTCGATAAATTGTAGATTCCTTTTTTTTGTTTTCTTTTTAGTTGTATTACCTCTCCCTTTGTTGCCACATTTGTGTATGTTCTTTTTCTTGTACCCAAATGTGGAGACCCCCCAAATCTTTTCTTCTCTTTCTATTGGTCGTTTCATTTGTTTGAATCGTATTTGATTCTTTGGGGTATAGATTTTTTGGTTCTGATTTTCCCAAAAAACCTGCATATTACTATTGGGATTAAAAGATTTAGGATGGGAATTAGTGTTCATACTATAATTACCTCTAGTATTGTTATTGGGATTAAAATTTCCAATAGAATGGATATTCGTATTATAATTCACTTGTGTATTTCTATTTCTATTATGAAATAGCTCTCTATAATTTCTCTGTTCATATCTATTTGGTCAATTAGATTTATCCTGTTCAAAACTATTGGACCAGTTGAATTATCCCTATTTAGATCCATTGGTCCAATTCCTCTTATAATGATTATTACTAACATATTTGTTAACATCATGTCTTGGAGTAGTAGTATTTTTCTTTTTATCTTTTACCCACTCATTATTCTTAATCTCCTTATTGTCAGCACTATTCTCCTCTAGAACTAATTCCTGAGGCTCTTTGTTGTTCCTATTAAAATTATATACAATGCCCTCCTTATAGTCTTGTTCATCTCTCAACATTTTTTTATTTTTAGTTAAAACTAGCTTTTTCTGATAGTTATCAGTTTTCTGCAGGACCTTTGTATTTTTAAAATAACTCTGTATTCAGGTAGTAGTCATTAGAACAGTAATACACACACTAAACTGCCATAATAGGTCATGTGAGGCCCTAGTAGAGAATAGGGAAAAATGTTTACATTTTATTTTTAAAAAACATCAGATATGTGCCACATTTGTTCTTAAAGGGACAGTCTATTCAGAAATAAACTTTCATTATTCAGATAGGGCATGTTATTTTTTTTTTTAAACTTTTATTTATAATCCAAGACATTATCCAAGAACAGATATGAACAACATTGAACACATAATCATAATCCATAAATTATACATATGTTCATTGATATAATACTGTATTTAATTATGCATACATATATATATAACTAATCAACATATTAATATAACATAATCAACTTACTTATTAACATTACTTGGGATTTTTTGTTTTTCAACCCCCCCTAGACCCTCCCCTCCCTCCCCCCATTCGCCCTCCCCCCGTGCGGAGAGGCAATCCAACTAAACCAGAGTCACAAGAAAGAGAAAAAAAAAAAAGAGAAAGGAGGAGTGAAGGGAAAAACTACTTCTACCGCTACCTCTCTCTTGGGGGTCGATCCGATATAGATCGTAGTTTGCGGCGCAAGCTTCAAGACATCGCCCGGATGGAAGAAGACTTCACTGCCGCTTGCTGGAACACATCGCCTGGATCGGATGAGGAGTTCGGCCCGGCTGGGAGAATACAAGGTAGGGAGATCTTCAGGGGGGTAGTGTTAGGATTATTTAAGGGGGGTTTGGGTTAGATTAGGGGTATGTGGGTGGTGGGTTGTAATGTTGGGGGGTGGTATTGTGTTTTTTTTTGCAGGCAAAAGAGCAGTTTTCTTTGGGGCATGCCCCCACAAAAGGCCCTTCTAAGGGCTGGTAAGGTAAAAGAGCTTTGAACTTTTTTTAATTTAGAATAGGGTAGGGAATTTTTTTATTTTGGGGGGCTTTATTATTTTATTAGGGGGCTTAGAATAGGTGTAATTAGCTTAAAAATCTTGTAATCTTTTTTTTATTTTTTGTAATTTAGTGTTTTTTTTTTTTTTGTAATTTAGTTTAGTTTATTTAATTGTATTTTTAGATAGATATTTGTAGTTTCTTTAATTTATTGATAGTGTAGGTGTATTTGTAACTTAGGTTAGGATTTATTTTACAGGTAATTGGGTAATTATTTTAACTAGGTAGCTATTAAATAGTTAATAACTATTTAATAGCTATTATACCTAGTTAAAATAATTAACAATTTACCTGTAAAATAAATATAAACCCTAACATAGCTATAATGTAATTATTAATTATATTGTAGCTATCTTAGGGTTTATTTTATAGGTAAGTATTTAGATTTAAATAGGAATATTTTAGTTTATAATATGAATTTGATTTATTTAATAAGAATTTAGTTAGGGGTGTTAGGGTTAGATAGAGTTAATATAGTTAATATAAATACTATAGTAACTATATTAACTATATTAACCCTAATATAATTATGGTTAATATAGTTAATATATATAATGTAATAACTATATTAACTATAATATACTTACGGTTAATATAGATAATATAGCTGGCGGCGGGGTAGGTAGATTAAATTAGGGGTTAATAATTTTAATATAGATGGCGGCGGTGTAAGGGGTTCACATTAGGGGATAGATCAGTTAGATGGTGGCGGTTTTAGGGGCTCACAGTAGGGGGTTAGTTTATGTAGATGGCGACGGTTTAGGGGTTAAATACTTTATTATGGATTGCGGCGGGGAATCGCGGTTGACAGGGAGATAGACGTTGCGCATGCGTTAGGTGTTAGGTTTATTTTAGCAGATCGCGGTTGACAGGGAGATAGACATTGCACATGCGTTAGGTGTTAGGTTTATTTTCTATCTAGTTTAGAGAGTTACGGGGCTCCAATAGTCAGCGTAAGGCTTCTTACGGCTGCTTTTTGTGGCGAGGTGAAAATGGAGTAAGATGTCTCCATTTTCGCCACGTAAGTCCTTATGCTGCATATTGGATACCAAACTGCGCTGGTTTGGTATACCTGCCTATGGCCCAAAAAACTACGGGCGACGGCAGAAATATACGGGCGTAACTTCTAGGTTACGCCGTATATAGGATACCAAACCAGCGCAAATATTGGCGTCGCCGGCTTTTGCGGGCGACGATTTTTATCGGATCTACCCCTTGATGCTTACCAGTTCCCTAGTAAAACAATTTCTGTATTCCTAAAAGGAAAGATTATATGATTCATTTCTTCCGAAGGGAATATTCTTAAGAAGGCTGCCCATTTGTCAAAAAATCTTCTAATGTCCTGATCGTTATTTATGTCCGAATCTCTCTGCTCTAGAATGCATTGTTTTTTCATGCAGTTTTTAATCTCAGAGATGCTTGGAATTACACGACTTTTCCATTTTTTACAAATTAAATATCTGGTAGCAAGTATAGTAGATATTACTATTCTTTCATTATTTTGTCTACCAGGTTCTTTCTTAAGACAGAATATTATCTGATATAATGTTAATGAAGGCCATGTTATCTTTAGCACATTCTTGAGCCAATATTCAACCTTAGCCCATAGATTTTTAATCTTTGGACAATGCCAAAACATGTGCATTAAATCAGCTGCCTGAAGCGAACATTTAGGACACTTATTAAACCCTGCATTGGTACATTTGAAGCCTCTCCTGGGGGTAAAGTATGCCCCATGCAAGAGTTTGACGTGTGCCTCTCTCCAGGTTGCAGATAGTGTTACTTGAGCAATTTTCTTGATTGATAATTGAATCGTTTTTATATCAATATTACTCTGAGGGATTGATATGTTCCAATAGGCAACCAAATTTGCCAATATCGTGGCCCCTTTTTTTGTACTCAGAAGATAATAGCACGGTGCAATTGACATATGGCCATTTCTTGTTAAAACCAACCAATTATCCAGTATACCCAATCCCCATTCCCAGCCCCCTTTCCTAACTAGGTCCTGGATAAAGTGTCTTAGTTGCAAATATGCAAAAAAATCCTTGTTGGACAAATCAAAGTCCATTTTTAATTTCTGAAATGTTTTAATACATTTCCCTTCTTGATCTATAATTTGAATTACCTTTGTTAGTCCAGCAGTATGCCATTTTCTAAAAACCTCAGAGTCCAAGCCTGCTTGAAAAGTGGGGTTACCTATTATAGGTAGAAGATAAGAGACTCTATTATTGATTGATAGAAAAGACGCTATTTTATGCCAAGCTTTAAGTGGGTTGAGAATGGTTTTAAGTCTTTTAATTTCTGATGGAATTTCTTTAGGTTCTAAATGTATTAATGCAGCTAAGGAATACGGATAGCAGACACTAGACTCGAGATTGTTATTCAATACATAATTATTGGACGAGATCCAATCTGATACAATCCAGGCTAAAAAGGAAAAGTTATAAAACCTTATATCAGGTAGAGAAAGACCTCCGCTTTCTCTTGGTACCGCCAGTTTCATGAGGGATAGACTTTGACCATTTGTTCTGCCATAGGAACTGAATAAGAGAGGTATTAATCGATCGAATATCCTTTCCCAGAAGAATTATTGGAGTATTTTGAAGTATATACAATAATTTTGGGAGAAGGGCCATCTTAAAAAGGGCTATCCTTCCAGAAAGTGATAATGGAAGATTTTGCCACATCAGGAGCTTTTCCTTGATCGTTTTTATTACCGGGGGAATATTCAGAGCATATAAATCCAAGGTTCTTATCGGAATGTGAATCCCTAAATATTTAAAAGAGTCTGTCACTTGGTGAAAGGGGGTTTCCAGTAAGGAGGTGTTATCTTTCCTATATAGATTCCCGATAAATTTGAGAAAATTGCCCCCGATACCAAACCGCCTTAATGATGTTTTAATATGTTCATGAAATATTGAATCAAAGGCTTTTCAGCATCGATGGAGATAATGGCAAGGTCGGGTGTGTCCTCCCCCCCGCTGCTAGGCATAACCTCAAAATATTCTGTCACTTAGAGTGCTTCTCTAATTTTTGCAGCCGAGTTACGATTATTTAAAAAGCCTGATTGATCAGTGTGAATGATTTCTGGAAGATCCCTTGAAGTCTGGATGCTAAAATTGCAGTGAGAATTTTATAGTCGGAGTTTAATAGAGCGATTGGTCTGTCAGATTCTTTACAGCAAGCGTCCTTTCCGCCCTTTAATATAAAAGTTGTATACAAGCTAGAAAATGAAGAAGGGATCCAATTACCCTTTGTATAAAAACTGTTAAAAAGAGTGCAAAGATGTGGGGTAGCTTCACTAGACAGGATTTTATAGAATTCACTAGGGAGACCATCAGGGCCTGCTGCCTTATTTAGGGAGAGCTCAGATATTGTCTTCTCTATTTCGTCTATGGAGATAGGAGCGTTTAGACTATTGGACATTTCTAATGTAATTGTAGGATATATGATGTCCCTCAAAAAATCTATAGATTTCTGTACATCACTTGTTTTGGATGAGTAGAGCTCCTGATAATATTCATAGAATGTATTTAAGATATCCTCAGGTTTTAAGATATGTAACCCTTTATTATGCAGTTTGTCTATTACCGGTTGTTTCTTCTCATTTTTAATTAATTTGGCCAACATCTTGCCCGATTTATTCCCGTATCTATATAGCTTAGCCTGCATTCTTAATTCTCTTTGTGTTTCTTGTGACAGTACAAAGGTATCTCTTTCATTTTTTGCCTTAACATATTTCGCTCCAATTTAATGGTGTTTTGTCAAGCAGATACTGGTTATAAGTATTAGTCAAACATTGACATGACTCTCTTTCTCTGGATCTAATTTTCTTTTGTAAGGCGATACTATATGAAAGTATTTCCCCTCTCATCACCGCTTTTGCAGTGTCCCAAAATAACTCAGGACAACTCACATATTCTTTATTAAAATATACATATTCCTTATATTTGTTTACAAGCCAGTTCTTAAATTTTATCTCTGACATCAGGTAATAGGGAAAAAATCTGAGAGCTGGAACTCAAGAACAATTGGTGCATGATCTGAGAGAAGAATTGAAAGTATGTCTGATTTAACCCCATTCATTAACATGCGCTCATCAATCAGAAATATATCTATTCTAGAGAGTGTTTTGTGCGCCTTAGAAAGACAAGTAAAGCTCTGAATAGAGGGATTTTGATGTCTCCAAACGTCTCGCACTGCTAGATTTTGTATGATTCTTTTAAACATTTTACACTCTAGATTATCTTTTTTTTGTTTCAGCTGTTTGACATCCCGTCTTAACCTATCAATTGGGCTTTGTGGTGCCATATTGAAATCTCCGCCCATAATCAAACACCCTTCCGTGTAGGCTAAAAGTTTAGACTGAAGAGAGATCCAATATTTTGGATCAAATACATTAGGGCCATTTGTGTTGCACAGTGTATACATCTTCCGAGAAATGTTTACTTTCAACATGAAATACCTCCCTCCTGGGTCAGCCTCAAAGTGCACCACTTCAGTTTTAATTCTTTTCCCTATTAATATTGCTACCCCCCTCTTTCTCTTAACACTGGGTGCAAAATATATTTCCTTTACCCAACCTATCTTAAGTTTTAAAGATTCTTCTGCAGATAGATGAGTTTCTTGGATGAAACCTATATCAGTCTGGGTTTTTCGAAGCTGAGTGAGAATTGCCTTTCTCTTAATAGGGGTAGATATACCACCTACGTTCCATGAAACTATTTTACATTTGTCACTACACATATTCATTTATATATAAGGAGATAAAGAGCAAGAGAGATGGAGGGAGAAAAAAATAAAAATAAAAAGGAAGTTCCCCTTCCTTTTTTTTTCCTTTATGTATATAAAAATAAGCCCTCTCCACACAGGGGGAAATTAAGCACTGAAACCCATGTCTAAACAAAGACCAATTTACCTTAAAAAAAAGAAAAAGAAAGAAAAAGAAAAAAGCCTGCATATTTTACCATCTCTAGGACCTTAGTGTTTAAATTTATCATCGAACCGGGGAGTTCAATGTTTTATATAAGCTTTCAGCTAGATGGGCTTCCTCAAAGAAGTGTACAACATCATTAACTTTAACCTTTAATTTATGAGGGAATATTATAGTTGCCTGGTATCCTTTTTGTATAAACCTGGTACAAATAGGAGCGAGCTCCCTTCTTTTTGCTGCGGTATCCGCCGAAAAATCCTGAAACATAAGGATTGTAATACCTCCAACTTTGACTGGCTGTTGTTTACAATAGTGCTGAAATAAAGTACGTTTGTCTTGGAAGTTTAACAGTTTAGCTATAACAGGTCTAGGCTTGGTTCTGGCTTTATTTTCTATACGGAATGAACCTATCCTGTGCGCTCTCTCCACTGGAATGGGATATAGAGTAGATGGCAATTTTAAGATTTTAGGCAATGTTTCTGATATGAAATTAACAAGATTATCATACTGATGTTCTTCTGGGAGTCCTATGATTATTATATTATTTCTCCTAGAACAATTTTCTAGGTCCTCTAACCTATTTTGTATTTTTTGTAAGTTGGTGTTTACAACTTCCAGGTTAGAACTATGTACTATTGTTAGGTCTTCCAGGTCCGAGACTCTCTGCTCGGCCTCCTGCAGCCTGTTAGAGAACTGGCGGACTTCCTGGGTTAATGAGCAAAAGTCTTGTTTAATTTCAGCTCTAAGAGCCTCAAATTTGGGAGAGAGCGCATCAGATATGCTAGCAACAAGGTTATGAATATTAGTAGGTTCTTGAACTACTGACATATTTAATAGAGCTGATTGTGTGTCCATGACTGTCTCTTGATTGCCTTTCATTTTTCTGTCCCTCTGCCTCGCTGCCATGGCTGGAGAAGGAATCTTGGGTGAAACGTGAAGGAATTTATCCATGTGCCGGTGAACAAAAAATTACAGAGAAAAAAAGGAGTGATTGAAGCGAAAATACATGAAAAGTGGTGCAAGACCAGAAGTGAATGTGAATTTAGTTGAGAGCGAAAAACGCTCTCAAATCGACCAGTGAGGGTAAGAGTGTGTAAGTGATAATCAAGTGAGGAAAAAAAAAAGAAAGGAGGAAGCCCCACGCCTAGGGGGGAAAAAGGAGAAGTGAAAAGACCAGTGATACTTAGTTAAGTGAAGAAGTCCAACCACGGACGCGAGAACCAGAGGGTAATATAAATGCGAGACTATGTCAGGTCAGTTTACCAAAGCTAGTAGCAATAAATCTTTCCAGGAATCGCCCTGATTCAATATCTATGCCACAGGCTAATAAAAAAAAAAAAAATATTACTGATGAAACCAGCAGGAATAACCTAGTTAATCTAATTCAAATGACACTCTAATGTTGTATAAAGAGAAAAGAGAATATACCTTAGTACCAATAATTATATAGAAATGTGACCTAGGGAAAGAAGACCCAGGAATTATTTCAGTTATTTTTACATTTAAATCATAGTTATATAGACTTTGTCTCTGCCCCTTTGTACCTTCCTCCCAAGACTCTTCTTGCCTTATTACACCCCCTATCTGGATCAGTATAATTCTACCAATAAATTATATCAGGCTTTAATTCTCAAAAAACACAAGCAAATATTAAACTGATACCTTAAAATCCTTCAACGGTCAAGTATATAATTTTACAATTTAGCACCCACAAAATGTGAAGGGCAGATATTTTGTTTTAAGAGCTTAAACTCTAAGGTAGGAAGATTAAAGAACAACAGAGTACTTGGGATTCCCCCGTCTAATCCTCACAATTAGGATTCAACAAATTAGATAGTGTTTCTTTTTCTTTTTGTGAGAAAGACAGTATTTTAGAAAAGTAACATTCTTAGCATAGGAAAAAAAAGTGAAAAAAAAAAAAAGAAAGAAAAAGAACAGTTATGCGAAAGAACAATTTCTATATAACGTTCTTCTAATCCTTAAGGTTAGCCCCTATAATTAATATAGTTTACTCCACATATTTTCAGAGGTTTAAGGATATCTTGTGTAAATTATATAATAACACTCCAAGTATTAGTTTTTAGCCAGAAGAGATAAACCAGAAATATATTCTAGAAATTTTTTCCTTATCTTCTTCTATTCTATATATGAAGAAGCAATACTTAATAAGAACACACACAGAGAAAAAAAAGAGTACATACAGTATGCAACCTGGTTAGGGAGTCAATCCCTAGAACCAATAATCTTTAACTAGATTTCCCAGAGAAGAGAGAGACTTTGAACTATAATATCACTCTTTCCTTACTCTCTTCCCTTCTTCCCCTCCTTTTCCTCTTTTCTTTTCCTCTTCCCCCTCTTCCCCTTCTGGGTCTTTCCTCGTCTCTTCCTCAGCCTTTTGTGGTCTTTTCCTATTTTTGCCTGAGTTCCTCTGCACCTTTGAACAGGTCAACGAAGAATATGTCCCCACAATTTTACCCCTGGGTGTTATCCAGAGGTATTAACTTTTATCTCAATTTTTCGCACAATTAACAGACAGTGTTGCTGAATACTACTTACTACCTGCTTGCCATGGGCTGCTACTGGGAGTCTTTTTTGCAGAGGCTGCCGTTCATCTTTGTAGAGGATTCAGGTTTCCTAATCATCTGCTTCCCCACTCGTTGGCTCTGTCCCAATACACCAGCAGCGCTTGTGTTCTGTCCCACCGCAGCCTTACTGAGTCTGAATCAGTGCCCGCCCCCTCTCACACAGCACCGGTGGGAGAGGGGGAGAGTCAGCCGCAGGTGAAGCCGAGGGTAAGGATAGACTGCACTGCTCTCCTCCTTCCGCGCAGCACCGGTGGGGAAGGAGGGATAGGAAGAAGAGCCCCCAAGAATCTTCAGGCGGTGTCGCAAAGTCTAGTCCTTGCAGAGGAGAAGGTAATCTCGTCCAGCTTTGGCGGTATGTGATCCGGTCTGAGGGCAGGGGGCGAGGAGGGGTGGGGAGTCACTTACAGGGATCTTCTGAGGAAAAAGAGAAGGGAGAGGGCAGCAGGCAGACGTCTATCTCGGCTTGCAGTTCGGTCCTTTTCAGATAAGTATAGTAAAAAATAAGCCCGGCACAGGTAGATAATGTGTATAATACTCACCTCCTCTCACGCAGCACCGGTGGGAGAGGAGGGAGAGATGAATGCAGGGTTTCTTTAAAGACTGTCTCACAATAGCGTTTATGAAAAAAATATAAGTAGAAAGTCTTAACAAGCTGAAAGCATGTCAGCGCAGTGGGTTGTTTGTTCCACTGCCAAGGCTCCGGTAGCGATGTAGCAAGCTGTCCGGTTAGCTAGCCCAACATCCAGGCTCGGTGCGGGAAAACTCCGCCAGCAGCAGTAGGACTGGAGTGCCAAACGCTTAGCACCTGTGTTAAGCTCCTCCTCCGGAACCTCAGGGCATGTCATTTTAAACAACTTTCCAATTTACTTTTATCATCAATTTTGCTTTGTTCTCTTGTTATTCTTAGTTAAAAGCTAAACCTACCAGGCTCATATGCAAATTTCTTAGCCCTTGAAGGTCGCCTCTTATCTGCATGCATTTTGATTTTTTCCCACAACTAGAGGGCGTTAGTTTATGTGTGCCATATAGATAAAATTGTATTCATGCCCGTGGAGTTACCTTGGAGTCAGCACTGATTGGCTAAAATGCAAGTCTGTCAAAAGAGCTGAAATAAGAGGGCAGTTTGCAGAGGCTTAGATACAAGATAATCACAGAGGTAAAAAGTATATTAATATAACCGTGTTGGTTATGCAAAACTAGGGAATGGGTAATAAAGGGATTATCTATCTGTTTAAATAATACAAATTCTGGTGTAGACTGCCCCTTTGACAATGGTCAATTATATTTTTGACTATTTTTTATGTTTCTCAGACTTGTAATTCTCGGAGGACCACTAATCAAAAGATCTACTTTGTTCTTTAAAATGTCTAATAAACTTAAAATAGTTTAAATTAAAGGGACAGTAAATGCAAAATTAAAGTTATATGGATTGGCTAGAGCATGTCATTTTCAACAACTTTATAATGTATTTCTATTATTAGTTCTCTTTGTATCATTTAAAAGAGTAATCATATGGGAGCTCAGGAGCGTGCATGTGTCTTTAGCTTTCTGCTAGCAGTGTTTATAACAATGTTAGACATAGGTGCAAACACTGCAGCCATAAAATGTATAACATTGAATTCTCCATCTGAATTATGAATGTTTATTTTTACTTTATTGTCCCTTTGAGTCTAAAAAAAATTAGCATTTGAGAAAAAACAGTTCATAGCAGTGAAATTCCACTGTCGTTCCAAGGGAAAACATGTAAAGTAGAAAATAAACACTTTGTTCTGTATAAACATATGTTGGGAGTAAATTTTGTTAGGAATAATTGGGTGTCTGCTCAGTTATTGTTAATTGCAGGTGGGGTAGTGGTAATAGAGAAGATTCTGATTATAACAATCATAGGATTCTCTGTTATTAAAGGGACAGTAAAGTTAAAATTAAACTTACATGATTCAGATAGGGCATGCAATTTTAAACAACTTTCCAATTTACTTTTTATCATCAAATTTGCTTTGTTCTCTGACCGCCTCTTATCTCAGGGGATTTTGACAGTTTTTTACAGCTAGAGCTTATTAGTTCAAGTGCGCTATGTAGATAACGTGCTCACACCCGTGGAGTTACCTAGGAGTTAGCACAGACTGGGTAAAATACAAGTCTGTCAAAAGAACTGAGAGAAGGGGGCAGTCGGAAGTGGCTTAGATATAAGGAAATCACAGAGGCAAAAAAATATATTAATATAACTGTGTAGGTTATGCAAAACTGTATAATGGGTAATAAATGGATTATTGATCCCTTTAACTAAAACTGCAGATGATATATTTTGATTTATGTGCACTGAACTTTAGACTGCTTTGTAAGTGGTGTAACATCTTTGGATAGGGTTATGGTAGATATAATGATAAAGTGCTTTGCACTGGCTTAGCCACAACACCCATACTGTTTTTATTGTTTAGCAGCTCTCACAGATAGTAACAGCTAAGCTTTTACTTGGGATCTGTCCGAACACGAGCAACCTAAATAGCAACAGCATTAGAAGCTGTAATTCCTTTGGTTGCATAGTCTACTGGTGGTTTATGTGCAGTGCCATCTATTGATTGCAATGGCAGGCTGGAACCAGGATATCACCCTTTAAGACTTTGTATCTTGGATGGGTTGGAGGATAGCACATGCCTGGGTATATATGTGGGCCAATGCCTGGGCTAGGGACACCTGGAACATCAGGCTCAGGCAAGATACATACGTATGCCAGACTCAGACAGGATACTTGAAACATTAGATGCAGGCAAGATATTGAAACACCAAACTTGGGCAGGATACTGGGCTTCTGTATACTTAGCTCAGTACATAAACAGCAAATATGAAATGGAAGTTTTCAAAACACATGCAATGGCACAATCAGAGAGAGACCCTAATAGTCAGGACAGGGACTAGTCAAGTAAGTTTATATATTCTGCGGTAATTGCAAAGAACTTCCAGTTGGCAGCAAGAGAGAGTAGTAAAGGACCATTATTGGACTAAATTACTAGTGGAGCGCAAAAAACATTAGCGCTATTGAGCTCAATTTAAATCGGTAACGTTCATATTATTTTAATATGTTTTACATTTGTTTTGTTAAACTTTTAGTAGCCCTTATACTTTACTTTGGGTCTCAAGTTGCTCTAAATTTTTTAGTGCTGTCATGTGTTGCACTCGAGCTCAACACATAACTTTAAACTTGTAATATTAGTAATGTTTAGCGCATTTGCGATATCGATTGAAAGTCTAGGGTGCACTAAAGGGATGTCGGTCACGCTATTCTGTTTTACCATGGACTAATACTAGCTTGTGCACAAATCCAAGCTCGGTCCAGTGAAATCGATAGGGCATCCTGTGCTGACATGCTCTAATTTGTTAGGGCAAGTAATTTAAAACTAGTTACTCTGTAATGCGGTTTGTTTAACTACTGCAAATGGATTAAGCACAAAGTTAAAGTACCACTTGCAAGCTGTAGAGAAATGCTGGCCCGAGCAAAAAGTTGAGCACTATTGATTAAACAAAGTGACATTTTCAAGTTAGAATCCAACTAAAACAAAGGGCGAGATTACATAAATGGCATAGGTTTCAGCATAAGTTCACCTCGCACATCCGGTGAATCACATATATACGGCTGCGGCAGATACTGCAGTAAGTCGGATAAATTGGCGATGTTCTGAAATGTGCGGAAATAGATATTTCTAGAGTCGCTAGTGACTTACGGCAGTATATGATCTGCCTGTGCCTAAGTAAAAAACAAAAAAAAAGTTTAAATAGCTGTAAAAGACTAACCCGCCTCCCAAAAATAAACCTTTTTACGTCAAAACCCCTATATCCACCATGCCCCCACATCACAACTAATAATAAAAGTGATTAACCCCTAAACCGCCACCCCCCACAACGAAATATTCTTAATAAAGTGATTAACCCCTAATCCGCCAACCCCACAATGAAAAGTACCTAATAAATGTATAAACCCCTAATCCGCCATCTCCCCACAATGCAAAGTATCTAATTACACTATTAACCACTAATCCGCCAACCCCCACAACACAATCTACCTATTAACAATATTAAACCCTAAACCGCCAACACCCCACAACACATCTACCTAATTAACCTATTAACCCCTAAACCCCTAGAATAAAAAGACTACTAATACTACTAATAAATTGATTAAAAATTACCAAAATAAAAAAATACTAACTTAAAATTTAATTAAAAATCCTAACATTACATAAAAAACCTAAGTACATTAAAATAAAAAAAATCTAATATTACAAAAAATAAACCAAAACCTAATACCACTATAAAAACAAAAAAGCCACCCCAAAATAAAAACACCCCCTAATCTAACACTAAACTACTAATAGCCCTTAAAAGGGACTTTTGTAGGGCATTACCCTGAAGCAATCAGCTCTTTAACAAAAAAAACTACAAATGAACCCCTAACAGTAAAACCCCCCACCCACCCAACCCCCCAAAATATAAAAAGATGGTGGCAACGTAAATTCTATTGACTGATTTGAACAGCCAATAGGATTTCAGTAGCTCTCATCCTATTGGCTGATTTGAAAATTTCAGCCAATAGGAATCGAGGTACCCACATATAAAAGGGGTACCTTGCATTCAATCTTCAGTGTGCTGTTGACGATCGCATGAAGAGGAGCTCCACGCCGCTGAAGACCGCCACCACCATTGAGAACCACCGTTCCAGATCTGTCCATCGGAAGATGAAGATTTTTCAGCGCCTGGAAGAAGATGGATGTCTGGACTTCAGGAATGGTGAGTACATTTTTTTGGGTTAGTGTTAGTTTTTTTTTTTAGATTAGGACTTTTTTATTTTTTAATGGGCTGCAAAAAAATTGCCCTTTTAAGGGCAAGGCCCATGCAAATGCCCCTTGAGGGGCAATGGGCAGCTTAGTATTTTTTTTAGAGTTAGGTCTTCTTTATTTTGGGGAGTTGTAATTTATATTTTTTTAGGGAAAAGAGCTGATTTCTGTAGGGCAATGCCCTACAAAACGCCCTTTTAATGGCTATTGGTAGTTTATTTGGGGTGGCATTTTTATTTTTGAAGGGGTATTAGATTAGGTTTAATTTTTTTATTTTGGATAAGTTTGTATATTTTTTATGGGGTAATTTGGGGTAATTTGTAATATTTTGATATTTTTGTTATATTACATTTTTTTTCTTTAATTTAATCTTTAATTTAATCTTAGGTTTTTTTTTTGGTAATGTATTGTTAGGATTTTTATTTTTAATGTTAAATTAGGATTTAATTTTTCTTTGTATTTTAATTTAATTTATTAGTAAGCATGCGTTAGGTGTTTGTTAAGACTTCTAGAGAGTTACGGTGCTCATATTCTCAGCGCAAGGCTTGCTGCACCTGCCTATGTGTGGCAAGGTGAATATGGAGTAAAATGTTTCCATTATAACAGAGTAAGTCCTTGCGCTGAATATGTGATACCGACTTGCAACGCCGGTTCTATGTTAGTTTATGGGAGTAAAAATAGTGGGCAATGGGTGAAATATACATGCCATATTTGTATGCGGCGCCGTATACGAGATTGCATCATCCGACAAACAACAGGCGACACCGGCTTTTGCGGGCGACGCCGCTTATGTAATCTCGCCCAAAATATTTTGACTTATTCATTCTCCTTTCTTCTTGGTATTATAAGCAAGTAATACATAATATTCCATGAAAGGCAGAAAAATTGCTTAAAATCATGTTTAGTAGATGAAGCCGCATGTTTTGCTACATTATATTTTGTTTTCAGTTCTAGAGCTTCTGTAAAATAAGACCAGAACACTCATGTGTGCATGTTTGTGTGCATGTGTACATGTAAGTCTGTGTCAGTTGTGGCTTAGTGTATTGTGATATCCATAAAAATGTCATGTGTGTTATACTGGAAAAAAAAATATTGACCATTCTTTAGATAGCAAATCTATTGACCACTGCAAAATTGACAGACAAGAATAATAAACAACCAGTAATAATGTTTCAAGCTGGGTGATCTAGTACATTAATGGCTTTAAACTTAATACGAAAAAGCTTTATTCATAATATGTATGCAAAATAGAATGAGCCTAAACCATTAGTATAATTATCTTTATAAAGCCATATAAAATAATAGCTCAAAGAGCAAAACTAAATAAAAACTAAAACTCACAGAGGACTGAAAACCAAGACTGTCAAGAGCCCCCTTAAATTAGAATGTTAATGGACTAATCACAGCAGGGTGAGTCTAATCATACTCAGTTTGCTGTGGCGAGTCTTTTTAGCTGGTCTACTTGCAAAATTACCTCTTGCTGTCAGAATGAGCAAACTGTAACAGCTGTTTGAAGGTACATGAAAAAAACATATTTCTCATCGTAAAATATAGATCTGTAGGTTTCCAAGGAAACGTTTATTATATCATAACTGGCAGCGGACATTTCTTTCTTCTTTCTGATAGTTTCCCAGCTTTCATTAAATTGCTTTGATTCTAAGAAAATGTCACAGCAAATGTGCCATATTTATTCTGTTTTTAATTCTGGATTACTTATGGAAAGCACCAAGAACCCTCTGCAAAATAAATAGGGCCAGATTACAAGTGACGTAAAAAGCATTTGCGCGCAAGCAATATTGGGTTTTATTGCGGCTGTTTGGGCATGTCAGAAGTAGCGAGCGCAATTGAATTTAACGGGCGACGGGTTAGCACAAACTCAGAGCTCTGGTTTACACTAAAAATATCACCATCTAATAAAAAATTTAAAAAAATTTGCAGGGCTCAAAGATATGAGGTTTCAGGTAACATAGAGATACATAGGGGCATATGTATCAAGCTCCAAATGAAGCTTGATGCCCCGTGTTTCTGGCGAGCCTGCATGCTCGCCAGAAACAGCAGTTATAAAGCAGCGGTCACAAAGACCGCTGCTCCATAACCTGTCCGCTTGCTCTGAGCAGGCAGACAGACATCGCCGGAAATCAACCCGATCGAGTATGATCGGGTTGATTAGTTTGCAGGGGGCGGCGTTGCACCAGCAGCTCTTGTGAGCTGCTGGTGCAATGCTGAATACGGCGAGTGTATTGCTCGCCGTATTCAGCGAAGTCTGTCGGACCTGATACGCACTGTCAGATCAGGTCCGCCAGACTTTGATAACTAGAGGCCTTAGGCTGTACATGCTGATACTGTGTGATTTTAGAATATCATTTTAAATCACTGAATCCTTTTAAAGTAGTGAACCTCAAAGGCAATATTTCAATTTTTTAACATTATACAGCTATTATTATTAAACAAATAAGTACAAAATTCACTTAGTGCAATAGTAATAGTAAAATAAAAAGTGAAAAAATAAAAAATAATAAATATAAGGATATATACGATCTGCAGGATTTTCTCCAATTTTTCTGATTCAAGTGGTTTCTTGCCTCAAATAAAACAAAAACAAGAAAATATAGTGTAATACATTTTAAACAAGTGATGATTTCACACAGGTGATCCCGCCAAGGGGTTACTCACACTTTTCAGAGCCACCCAGGCTCTGGAGTAGACGCACACCTGGTTTTATACTGCCAGGTACCCAGTATAACACCAATCAGAGGCCGCTGCTAGGATAAATAACATTTATTTTAAACCCATATAAAAAGTGTAAAAAGTCACAAATAAACCCTTTTTTCATAAAAGTCACTCGGGTATCTGTCCACATGAATTTCAGAGTGGAAGTGAAATCACAACACCCTACTCGGATGGAGGCGGATGATTGTTCCGTCCTTCACTTTTGGAAACAGCAAATCCTTAATGTGTCCTTAATATACAAGGACTCCATTTTGAAAAAAGGCAGACATTTTAAAATCCATCTTTTCTTTATGTGATATGAATATCTGGATTGGTATGTAGTGAGTAAGTATAAAAAGTAAATACTTCATAGAAAACATCACATTATTCTTCATCATACTGAACTTCAAAGTGAACAAGTACTAATACATATTTTTATCTCGCTACTGCATTATGGTGGTTGATATGTATATGATCGTAGATAAACATACATTAATGCATATCTTTCTCACTCATAACTTTTCAGTTGAAACATACTATGCCTCCCTGTACTATTGTAATAACACAATAATATCAATATATTTAGTAGAAAAAAGACATCTATTTTTGAGGGTATGTCTCACTACTATATCACAGTTTTAAACCTAAGCTTAACAAAGTAAAACATAAAAGCAAATATGTCATGAGAAAACAGCAAAAGTACCAACAAGAAAAAAGGTGATATACAGACCTATATTGAAAGGGGCAGGAGCCCCAAAACGCTGCTCCACAATAAAGGTTTAACCTTTTAACCGTGTGCCACCTTTATTATTTGTTCCTATATTCCCACATTTGGGCCTTAAGGGTAGTCCTATTAGGTGTTGCACCGGATCCAGTTTACATTAAGAGTGTTCCTATTTTGGACTGTGCAGAGCGGATCCCAATTGTTTTCTTCACATATACAGACCTATATTGAATGACATATAGAAAGGGGGGAAAATAAATCAATTCAGAAAATGATGTAATTTGAAGTCTTTGCTCAAACCATTATGGACTAGGGCATCTAAAATATAGATCCACTTAATTTCTAAGTGTCCTAGATCATTTAGTCTGTCACCCCCTCTCCAATATTGGGTAGCTTTTCTAATCCCTATAAATTCTAAATGTTTGGGATCTCTATTATGAATTTTATCAAAATAGGTTGATACTGTGTGTTTCTGGAATCCGGTCTGGATGTTGTATACTTGTTTGTTTATTCTTGTTCTTAACAATCTAGTAGTTATTCCTATATAGAACAAATTACATGAACAACGTAACATTTATACAACATATTTTCTGTTACAAGTTATCAACTCTCTTATATCAAATTTTTTACCCTCTTTAAAGTTTTTTTATGATTCTATTGTGTTCTGACATGCATTACATGATTGACATTTCAAAAACCCAATTTGTGCTGTATTTAGCCAATTTGTATTTTTATCTTTAATATTACTGCATGTTAATTGTTCTTTGATATTGGGAACTTTTCTATATACAATGATTTCCAAAACTGAATAATATTTTCCAATGTTTGTTGATTTTGTCCCTGATTTTGTTATAATGGGAACTATGTCTTAAGACTATTGGTCCTACTGTTTTCTTAGGACCTTAATTATTGTATATTTTATCTTTATATTTTAAAAGGTCACTTCTTTTTATTCTGTCAACCTCCTCTATAGTCTTTAAAATTCTAGCTTCATTATAGTTCTTTTCTATAAATCGTTCCTTAAGATATTTTATGACCAATCCAATTCTAAAGAACAAGGGGAATAATTCAAATCAATTCAGACATTCTAGTGTTACATTGTTCATGTAATTTGTTCTATATAGGAATAACTACTAGATTGTTAAGACCAAAAATAAACATGTATACAACATCAAGACCGGTTTCCAGAAACACACAGTATCAGCCCATTTTAATAAAATTCATAATAGAGATCCCAAACATTTAGAATTTATAAGGATTATAGAACCTACCCAATATTGGAGAGGGGCTGACAGACTAAATGATCTAGGACAATTAGAAATGAAGTGGATCTATATTTTAGATACCCTAGTCCCCAATGTTCTGAATTGATTTGTTTTTACCCCTTTCTATGTCCTTCTGTATAGGTCTGTATATCACCTTTTGATGATTTCTAGTTGGTACTTTTGCTGTTTTCTCCCGACATATTTGCTTTTATGCTTTAATTTCATAAGCTTAGGTTTAAAACTGTGATATAGTAGTGAGACATACCCGCAAAAATAGATGCCTTATTTCTACTATATATATTGATATTATTGTGTTATTACAATAGAACAGGGAGGCATACTATGTTTTCAACTGTAAAGTTATCAGTGAGAAAGGTATACATTAATGTAGGTTTATCTACGATCATATACATATCTACCACCATAATGCAGTAGCGAGATAAAAATATGTATTAGTACTTGTTCACTTTGAAGTTCAGTATGATGAAGAATAATATGATGTTTTCTCTGAAGTATTTACTTTTTATACTTACTCACTACATACCAATCCAGATATTCATATAACATAAAGAAAAGATGGATTTTAAAATGTCTGCCCTTTTTCAAAATGGAGTCCTTGTATATTAATAAGGACGCATTAAGGAATTGCTATTTCCAAAAGTGAAGGACGGAACAATCAAATCTCGACTAATGATGCGATCACCATTGGCCAACAGGAGGATTAGCCACTACACATAACCATCAGGGGAGAGGACGCACACCATCTCACTTCCTTGAAAAAGTTGCAAGCTTACCGTGAAACGTACATCGGAACGTCATAGCCACAAACCCTACGACCAGTCACCAGGACAGGTATCGAGTGTATCACTAACCCGGTGGCTCTGAGCATAGCAATTTGGCATGCCATCTGCCTCCATCCGAGTAGGGTGTTGTGATTTCACTTCCACTTTGAATTTCATGTGGACAGATACCCGAGTGACTTTTATAAAAAGGGTTTATTTGTGGCTTTTTACACTTTTTATATGGTTTTAAAATAAATGTTATTTATCCAAGCAGAGGCCTCCGATCGGTGTTATACTGGGTACCTGGCAGTATAGAATCAGGTGTGCGTCTACTCCAGAGCCTTGGTGGCTCTGAAAAGTGTGAGTAACCCCTTGGCGGGATCACCTGTGTGAAATCATCACTTGTTTAAAATTTATTACACTATATTTTCTTGTTTTATTTGAGGCAAGAAACCACTTGAATCACAAAAACTGGAGAAAATCCTGCGGATCGTATATATCCTTATATTTATTATTTTTATTTTTTTCCCTTTTTATTTTACAGCTATTATTATTATTACTATTACTATATTTGTTTATAGATAACAAGCTCATAATTGCCAACTGTCCTGTTTTTCTCGGGACAGTCACGTTTTTTGCTTCCTGTCTCTGCCTTTTTTTTTTTTTTTTAAATACTGTTTTTATTGAGAACAAGAGAAAGGTTACAAGGACGTGCGTACATACACATTTCAAACTTACAAAAATAATAACAACAACTGTAGTAATCAGCCACAGCAACTCTAAGGGACGTCAGAGTTCTAATTTTCATTCCTTTCATAACTTCAAAGGTCAAAAGTCTTCCTCTCCCTCCTCCAAGCAGGAGCAGTCCAAGTCCTCTTGGAGACCCAATAGACTTGGAATAAGGGGAAGCAATCAAAAAAGCCCTCACCTGAGACTAAGTCATTATGAAGGGTCTGCCCCCGGTCTGGGATTGGATCAAGTGGGGGGCAGACTTTCCTTGTTTCGTCAAGTATGGATAAGAGATGTCCCAGATCCTTGGGCTGTGGACATAGTATCTCAGGGTTACAAAATAGAATTCAAATCTCGTCCTCCCAGGGGCAGATTTCTCCTCTCAAGGTTATCTGCAGATAAGGAAAAAAGAGAGGCATTCTTAAGCTGCATTCAAGACCTTTTCTCCCTGGGAGTGATTGTTCCAGTTACAGTAAAGGAACAGGGTCTAGGATTCTATTCAAATCTGTTTGTGGTTCCCAAAAAAGAGGGAACTTTTCGACCCATTTTAGACCTGAAGTGTCTCAACAAGTTTCTCAGGGTACTGTCCTTCAAAAGGGAAACCATTGGTTCCATTCTTCCTTTGGTCCAAGAGGGTCAGTTCATGATGACCATAGACCTGAAGGACATGTATCTTTATGTTGCCATCCACAGGGATCATCACCAGTTCCTGAGATTCGCTTTTCTAGACAAGCACTTTCAGTTTGTTGCTCTTCCTTTTCACCTTGCCACAGCTCCCAGAATTTTCTCAAAGGTTCTGGGGGCTCTTTTGGCAGTTGTCAGGTCTCAGGGAATTGCAGTGGCGCCTTACCTGGACAACATTTTGATTCAGGCACCATCTTTTCAACAAGCAAACTCTCATACAGAGATCTTGTTGTCTTTTCTACGTTACAATGGATGAAAACTGAATCTGGAGAAGAGTTCCCTTGTTCCATCATAGATTCCCTATCTATGAAGATTTTTCTGACGGAGGTGAGAAAATCCAAACTTCTCTCTTCTTGCCTCTTGCTACAGTCTACTGTTTGGCCATCAGTGGCTCAATGCATGGAGGTAATTGGTCTGATGGTCACTTCCACGGACATCATTCCCTTTGCTCGATTCCATTTGAGAGCTCTGCAGTTATGCATGCTCAGACAATTAAATGTAGAACAATCAGATCTGTCTCAGAGGATAGATCTAGACCAGTTGATGAGACTCTCACTTGTGGTAGATTTCTCAGGATCCTCTGTCTCAGGGCACATGCTTCCAGAGACCGTCCTGGGTGATTGTGACCATGGACGCCAGCCTGCTAGACTGGGGAGCAGTCTGGGACTTGTTAAAAGCTCAGGTCTTATGGACTCGGGGAAGTCTTCTCTCCCCATAAACATTTTGGAGTTGAGAGCGATCTTCAATGCTCTGATGGCTTGATCTCAATTGTCCTTAGCCCGGTTTATCAGATTCCAGTCGGAGAATATCACCTCAGTGGCTTACATCAACCACCAGGGAGAAACTCAGAGTTCCTTGGCCATGAAGGAGATTACTCTGATTATTCAGTGGGCGGAAGCTCACAATTGTCTTCTATCTGCTATCCACATTCCAGGAGTGGACAACTGGGAGGTGGATTTTTTGTGAAGACAAACCTTTTATCCCGGGGAGTGAGCTTTCCATCCGGAGGTGTTCTCCAGGTTAACCCTCAAGTGGGGAGTGCTGGAGTTGGATCTGATGGCATCTCGTCAGAACGCCAGGCTTCCAATGTATGGTTCAAGGTCAAGATATCCTCAGGTCACCCTGATAGATGCTCTGGTGGTTCCTTGTGATTTCAGTCTAGCATACCTGTTTCCTCCATTTGCGCTCCTTCCACGAGTCATTGCTCATATCAAACAGGAGAGAGGGTCTGTAATTGTAATAGTTCCTGCATGGCCTTGCAGGATCTGGTTTGCAGACCTAGTGAAGATGTCATCTCTTCCTCCTTGGAGGTTACCTCTGAGGAAGGAGCTTCTAACTCAGGGTCCTTTCCTACATCCAAATCTTGTTTCTCTGAAGCTGACTACATGGACATTGAACACTTAGTTGTGGCTAAGCATGGGTTTTCTGAGTTAGTCATTGATACCATGCTTCAGGCTCACAAGCCTATTACTCATAAAATTTACCCTAAGATATGGCGTAAATACCTTTATTGCTGTGAATCAAAGGACTACTCTTGGAGTAGGGTCAGAATTCCTAGAATTTTATCTTTTCTCTAGGATGGTCTGGAGAAAGGGTTGTCAGTCAGTTCTCTGAAGGGTCAGATTTCTGCATTATCTATTCTTTTGCATAAGCGTCTGGCGGATGTGCCAGATGTTCAGTCTATTTGTCAGGCCCTGGTCAGAATCAGTCCTGTATTTAAACCTGTTGCTCCTCCTTGGAGCCTTAACCTAGTTCTTAGAGTTTGACAGCAGGCTCCGTTTGAGCCAATGCATTCCATAGATATTAAGCTGTTATTTTGCAGTGTGTTTCTCCTTGCCATATTTTTCATGCGGATAAGGCGGTCCTTCGTACTAAATTGGTTTTCTCCCTAAGGTGGTTTTGGATATAAACATTAATCATGAAATTGTTGTTCCTTCTCTCTGTCCTTCTTTAATAAGGAACTTCTGTTGCATAACTTGGATGTTGTGTGTACTCTCAAATTACCTACAGGCTACTAAGGATTTTCACCAGTCTTCTGCCCAGTTTGTTTGTTTCTCTAGAAAACGTAAGGGTCAGAAGGTTACTTCTACTTCTCTTTCCCTCTGGTTGGGAAGTATGATACATTTTGCTTATGAGACTGCTGGACAGCTGTCTCCTGAGAGAATTACAGCTCATTCCACTAGTGCTGTCTCCTCTTCTTGGGCTTTCAAAAATTAAGCTTCTGTGGAACAGATTTGCAAGGCAGCAACATGGTCCTCTCTGCATACTTTTTCCAAATTTTCCAAATTTTATACTTTTTATACTCTTTTGGGAGAAAGGTTCTAGGTATACCTGTCTTGTTCTCCCTCCCTGTGTATTCTGTGTCCTCTAGCTTGGGTATTGGTTCCCACTAGTAACTGGAATTACGTTGTGTACTCTCCATGTCTTAGGAAATAAAATAAAATATCTGCTTACCTGATAAATGTATTTATTTCCAGACATGGAGTCCACGACACCATCCTTAAGATTAGACAGTAATTTTTTGCTAAACCTCAGGCACCTCTTCACCTTTGTGTTATCTTCTTTTTCATTTCCTTTTGGCTGAATGACTGGGGGCTATGGGTAAGGGAAGTGACACTTAACAGCTTTGCTGGGGTGCTCTTTGCCTCCTCCTGCTGGCCAGGAGTGAATATCCCACTAGTAATTGGAATGATGTCATGGACTCTCCATTTCCGGAAAGAAATAAATTTATCAGGTAAGCATAATTTTTTTTTTTTTTTTTTTAATTCACTTTTACTTTGTTCTCTTGGGCATCTTTTGCCTCCTCCTGCTCTTTGCATCCTCCTGCTGGCCAGGAGTGAATATCCCACTAGTAATTGGAATGATGTTGTGGACTCTCCATTTCCGGAAAGAAAGAAATTTATCAGGTAAGCATAATTTTTTTTTTTTAAATTCACTTTTACTTTGTTCTCTTGGGCACCTTTTGTTAAAAAGGATATGTACCATTCCTCAGCAACAGTGATGCACTACTGGGAGCTAGCTGTTGACTGGTGGCTACACAGATTTGTCTCACCAGATATGTTTAGCTTGATCCCAGTGGTGCATTGCTGCTCTGGCACTGACTTTAATTATGTGTTTAATCACTTTGCAGGGTTAAATACATGGTTATATGCAAGTAATAGTGCAATAAGAAAATTGCTCTAACATATTAGATAATTTCCTTTATGCAATGTTGCAGCCCTTTAATGCAGATTAAAGCATCAAACTCCTTGTCACCTCCCTTACTCTCAAGCACATAACTTACATAGGAAGAATATCTTTTCAGCAAGTACCAAAATAAGCGAGCAATGTTTAAATTATTAACCCTTCAGAATCTGCATAGCAGAACACTACAAAGCATATATGTTACACAGCCCAAAATTAATATTATAGTATGTTTAACCTGCTAACCGCAGTCTAAGGGCTTATGAGGACATCATATGAAGATATGCTGAGGACCTTCTAAGACAGTGTTTCTAAACTGCGGTCCTCAAGTACCCCTAAAAGGTCAGATTTTTATTATAGCTGAACTAGAGCCCAGGTGAAATAATCAGCAGATGGGTCAGAGCAGACTAGTAACCATGGTTACTGATTAGCTGATTATTTCCCCTGTGCTCTAGTTCAGCTATAATGAAAACCTGGCCTTTTGGGGGTACTTTAAGGACTGAGGTTGAGAAACACTGTTCCAAGACACTATTGAAAGGTTCACAAGTAAGTGGCATTTTATGAGGTAACTATTCATGTTTCTATCTTTGTTTCTGCAGTGATTAATAGCAATATGTTAATAGATGCAAAAATGCTCCAGTAAATCTGGATTTTTTGCATGTCCTGTGAATTCCAGTCCCAGCACATGAAAAGCCTGATGTGTTAGGCCCCTGCCAGCAAAGCCTCAGTATACAAATGGGGGAAATTAAACAGGTTTCAAATGTTTTAACACTATTGAAATGCCTGGCTTCATTACCTCTTGCCTCCTGCACCCCCCCCCCCCCCGCCTTCCTGGTATTATATATCACATATCATGGCTTTCTCTTACCTGACACCTGACTACACACTTATAAAATTTGCTGTAACAGAAAACTGCAGGAAAAAATATATACTGTGAGCAATGAGACTAATGCCACAGTGCCCTCTGTGGTGGGAGTACCGCACTGCACACAATATCCAGGAACTATATACAGTTTGAATTGAGCAAGGAACAAGCTTAAAAAGGCAGAGACAGGGACTTCCGGTGGGCGGGCCAAGAGATAGACAGCTGAAGTGAAGAGCTCCGGAGCTGCCATAAACTTAATAAGTTTTTTTTTTTTAAATTGAGATTTCCATTCAGTTTGCCCACTGTTACTCTTGGCTAACCCTAAGTGTATTGCAGCCTTAACACACAAGGTGTTCGGCACTTTAAACACTGGCGACAGTCATCTCGCCCCCACCGTCGAACGACAGCACATGAAAGTGCGCCATCCTAAGTGCAACCTACCGGTCTGACCCTCACGACCCGGTTGCTACTGGCGGGGAGAAGGTTGTTACCTCCACCCAATCGCAGTGGCCACAGAGTCTGAGACCCGAAGCGTAGCAAAACACACCACCGGCTCCGAGGAAACCTGCACACATTCACCAGTGGCGAGAAGATAGCCAGCGGAGAGTGCTGGTCAGAGGTAAACTTACCGTGTGGTGACTACCCGTTACCCTTGGGTAACTGCTGAGGTGTGCGGGGCTGTTTTTGGGCAGAAGTAAACGGATCACCAAGGCCAGAAGAAAAACGGCACGAAAAGGCGCCATATTGATTCCCGCAGACTGCAGTGCAGGACCAGAACCTAGACCACGCAACCAAAGGCCGAGTAGAGGGAAGCACTAGCTTAACTCTCCTCAGAGTGAGGAAGCCTTACATCTTCCATCGGAACGCTAAAATCTAATACCTCCGACGCCTCATAGCCCCTGCAGAGCGCACCCTGTGACCGACTACAAGGTAATTTTCAACTCCTGCACGTTCACAGTGGGAGAAGCCTCACACATTGGGACAGGGTTTGTATGTACATTTGGCAAGGGAACATATTCTACACAAGGGGAGATACTGACTTTGCTAGTCACATTGGGGCCTGGACAGTGTTACAATACGGCCCAGGAGACCTAATAACAGAGGGGGAATCATAGCCTAGGCCATAAGAGGCCCAGCCAGCGAAGAACTTTATGAAGAACTAGCGGTTCTCCCCTCCTCATGAATCTTGCTTTTTCCCCCTTTTGATACACTTTGTGGGGATCTTTTCAGAACGCTCTTATACGGCCCAAGAGACTTACTAGTAGAGGGGGAATCATAGCTTAGGCCATAAGAGGCTCAGCCAGCAAAGAACTTTATACAGAACTAGCGGTCCTCCCCACCTCCTGGATCTTGCTTTTTCCCCCCTATGATACACTTTGTGGGGATCTTTTCAGGACATTCTCAGAGGATAGCCCCACACTGTGAAAACAAATATATTTATTCACACACCAAGTCTAGTCATTTGTGCTTCTAAGGAGAAGGAAGAGAGAGAAAAAATACAAGAAGGAAAGAAAGACTCTCCTGTGTACATTTTTTGCCTGAATGTTTTGTGAGTGCACACAGGGAGACACCTACAACTAAGACTTTATATAGACTGTGATAAGCTTTTGTAACAGCTAAATTGGAGCGCAGCCTGTGCTGCATTGCATAACCCCTCTATATCTACTTCTGTTTGTAGCTCTGAAAGGTAGGGGGAGGTGGGATACTACCTCTAATAGTGGCTATACCTGTGTATGGATAGATTTTTGACCGGGGGCAAAATGTCAGGGAAAAATAAGTCATCAGGAAAGAATAGGGGTGCTGCTGACCACTCACAGGATACACCCTCTGCTGTGCAGGACTTTAGTGGGTTACCCTCCGACTCGCACATTGTGGTGCAGCAGCTCTCCTCCATCTTTCTCCCCAGAATTGATAGCTTACAAAAAGGCTTAGATCACCTAGCAGGTGAGATGAAACAATTCTCGGTCCACTTTACGGAGGTAGAGAATAGAGTGTCAGGGCTTGAGGACACAGCGGTCACTCATGGTACTCAAATAGATGTGCTAGTCAAGGAGAACATTGTTTTACACCAGAGGCTTGAGGATTTGGAAAATAGATCCCGCTGCAACAACTTGCGCATATTAGGGATCCCCGAGAGTGTCAAACCCAAAGATCTTATCCACTTCATAGAAAACATCCTACCCCTAGTGCTTAAACTCACCCCCATCATTTTCAAAGGTAGTGTAGAAAGGGCACATCGGGTGGGGCCTGAAAGGCAGCAGGAGAGGGACAATGCGCAGCCTAGACAAGTGATGGTCAAGCTACTACATTTTCAATTGAAGGTAGAATTGCTGCGAGCATATAGGAAAATGTCTCCCATAATATATGAAGGCTCTAAATTGCTTATTTTCCAAGACTATTCATCAGAATTAATGAGGAAGCGTAAAGAATTCTCCCCGCTGTGCTCAAGACTTAATGCAGAGGGTAGACAAGTATACCTTTTGTACCCTGCCAGACTTAAACTATTAACCCCCTCGGGCCCTAGATTTTTTGACTCCCCACGTGAGGTTACAGAGTATCTGGGTAGAGAACAAAATAAAAGAGTGGGTAGCCCATCTGGACCATCACACTCAGATCCGGGCTGATAGGGTCTGCCTCACTGGCCTTGAATAGGTCTAGGTTTTCATTTACAGGGTAAATGTCATATAGCCCTAATAATAGGTTATGATGTCTGTTTTTTACATAAAAGCTCTCTTGCTATGTTTATACCTGAACCAAGTTTAATGTTTGTGTTGATAATGTTTCTTTGCCTGAGTTGTAATTTCCATAGGTGTGGGACAGAACTTCAGGCACCAAGACTGGAGCGAGGGGGCTACCTTTCCTCCAACACTCAGAGTAAGGTTAAAATGGATATGAAACCCCATATCCTAATACATCTTATTTTTGTTGTTATGGTATTGATGTTACAATTTATTAGACAGTTTATGCTAGCTATTTGGTGGGATCATGGGTGCCGACTTAGCATTTTTGATATTGTACTAAAGCTGTTTAGATGTACTTTCATGCTCTATTGGATCTGTTTTGTTTGTCAACATACTGATATTGCATATTCAATGGCCTCTCTAAAGAGTGGGACACAGGCTCTGTGTCCGGAAGTGGCGTTCCTAGACTTTGTTAGCTTAATTACTCAAGACAACTCTGATGGGGAAAGAAACCTCCCCACTCTGGAGGATCCAATTTATCAGTATAGTATCAAAAAAAATTTTTTTCTCTCTTCTTCCTATGTCTTTCTTCTCCCTCCCCCGCCTGCTGCTCTCCTTGCCTGTCCCCGCCCCTTTTTTTTTTTTTTTCTGAGAAGGATCGGCTTAGGTGGACATTACACAAAGTTACTTAAATGGCTGTGAGATTAGTGACATGGAACGTGGGGGGATTAATTCTCCTGCTAAGAGAAGTACTATTTTGACACACTTGCAACGGCTGGGGGATGACGTCGCCCTAATCCAAGAGACACACCTCTCAGAGGTGGAACACGAAAAACTCAGACGGGACTGGGTGGGAGCGGTGGAACATGTATCGAAATATTGAGATTTTACACACTCATAAAGACATGGAGGGTCGCTTCTTAATAGTTAAAGTTAGATTAAAGCAAAAGATCTTGGTAATTTGTAATATTTATGCCCCGAACTGCAAGTCCACAACTTTCTGGACCAGACTCATTCAAACTCTGTCCCCTTATCTTGGTCTAGATATCATACTAGGGGGAGACTTTAACTTAGCACCAAACCCTGTCTGTGACAGGTTGCGTGATCCTGAGCATGCGACGGGGAGCACTCAGCCTAGAAATATTAGTACCTTTGAACAGAAGACTTTCGCTAGGCTGTCGAATTCCTTACAACTGGTCGATGTGTGGAGGTTACGGAACACGGAAAGCAAGGACTTCACCTGTATCTCCAGAGCGTCACCTACGGTGTCGCGAATAGACCTGTTTATGATCTCCTCTAATATAGTCTCACGGGTTACTAAGGCCAAGATTCATCCAGTAGTGGTCTCTGACCACGCACCGGTAGAACTCTTGATTTCGTTAGGGGCAATGACTGCTAACAGGCGAACTCTACGATTCCCTGGCTTCTTGTACACCTCGGATGCTTTCTTAAAGCATCTGACACACACCTGGAATGACTTCTACACAGATAATCAGGCTCATCAGGACAACCCAGAGCTGTTCTGGAGTACGGCGAAAGCAGTCTTGACGGGGGATATCATCTCTTATGTGGCCGCTCTAAGGAAAAAGGCCCAGGCCAAATTACAGGCATTACAACTAGCCTTAACAGAATCCTACCAGGCCTACTGTGGTGCACCATGCCAGACCTCTAAGGACAGGTACCTCGCCAAGAAGGACAAACTAGATGTGTTCCTTAACCATCAAGCGGTTGGGCAACTCCTTCGAACCAGTGCTAAGTACTATAGAGAAGGAGACAGGTCCGGCAGGCTGTTGGCCTTGCTGATAAATAAACAGACGGCCCGTAAGCCCATAGCGGCCATTAAATACGGTAACAAAACACACAAGACCCCGGAGGCCATTGTGGAGGCGCTGGCACTCTATTACTCCAATCTGTACACTAGCCAAAAGAAACCTGCTCGGGAGAATGTGTCAGACTTTTGGAAAGACCTTGAGCTTCCTCAGCTCAAAGACGAGCAACTTGAAGCTCTAAACTCCCCGATAACCCCGGAGGAAATCCACAAAACAATCTCCTCCATATCCAATGGGAAAGCGGCAGGCCCTGATGGCCTACCCATTGAATTTTTCAAAATGTTGAAACCCCAAATCACCCCCACTTTAACTAGGCTCTATAATCTATATTATACAGAGATGGTTGCTCCCTCCAAGACATTCGCGATGGCACATGTATCGCTGATCTTGAAACCAGGGAAAGACCCCGGACTCCCTGAATCATACCGCCCCATCTCCCTTCTCAATTCGGATTACAAGATACTCATGAAAATTCTGGCCGATAGATTGAAAGTAATCCTGACAGACATTATCCATCCGGATCAAACCGGATTCATGTGTCATAGAACTTCGGTGACGAATGTGCGGAGAGTGTTGCACACTATTGCACATTTCACAGCAAATCTTAAAACCCCAGAGATGGGAGGGAAATCGGAGGCCTTCCTGCTATCCCTGGATGCAGAGAAGGCCTTCGACAGGGTGGAGTGGAGTCATCTCATAGATACTTTGCAGCATTTTGGCTTTGCGGGCTCCTTCCTTGCTTATGTTGGACATGTTTATACAACCCCATGGGTCCACATTATGGCTAATGGCTTGTTTTCCCCACGCATATCATTGCAAAGAGGCACACGCCAAGGGTGCCCATTATCTCCCCTCCTTTTTAACATGGCCTTGGAACCATTGGCCGTAAAGCTGCGATTGGCATACCCAGGCATTCTGCTTGGGCAGGAGAGGCTCCACCTCGCTCTGTATGCAGACGACATGCTCTTGTTTGTAGAGCATCCGGCGAAATATATTCCGAAGATATTAGCAACAATTGAAGCTTTCGGATCCTTTTCTGGCTACAGAGTAAACAATACCAAATCAGAAATATTGTGGCTATGGAAGCGTAAAACTCAAATATTCTCATACCCATTTCGAGAGGCTGAACCCACCTTGACCTACTTGGGTATTCAGTTGTCTGCCGACAGCCAGGCCCTGTACCACAGTAATATCGGTCGAGCGTGTCAGGATGCCATGACTACGATGGAGGGATGGAGAAACCTGCCGGTCTCCCTCTCTGGGCGCATAAACCTAGTTAAGATGGTAATCCTCCCATGGCTGTTGTACCCACTGCTAATGTTACCATTCCTTATTACTAGGAGGGACATGGCTGGGCACAATCGGGCTCTTTCAAAATTTTTGTGGAGGGGAGGTAGACCGAGAATAGCTCTTACGAAGCTATACGCACACCCTTCAATCGGAGGGCTGGGCCTACCAAATTTAAAATTGTATAACTGGGCAACTCTTAACCGCCTCATGATTGATTGGCAGCTACAAACGCAACACTTTTACTCTCCTGAATTGGAGAGACAAGCCTTGGGAGGCCTCGACCTGGCGGTCTTGCCCTTCACTACTCCCAGTGCCCCGCATTCGGAGCTTAGAGATAACTTCCTCTACAAGGACACACTGAGGGCTTGGCGACTAGCCCTCAAGCACGTTGGTCGCTGCTGTGTGGCATCTAGAATGATTCCATTACGAAACAATGCTAGCTTTCCCCCTGGATCTGACTCATCTCCTTTCGTCATATGGGCTTCCAGAGGGCTGAGCTCTGTTGGAAACGCTCTCGACCTTTCTAGAAGATGCATTAAATCTTTTACTGATCTTCAGACTCAATTTGGGCTACCTCGGGTCCACTTCTACGCCTACCTACAAATGAGGCATTATATAGACCAACTGATAAGAGAGGACCCACAGTTTTGGGAACCGCATGCGTTTACCGAGACAATGTCCTCATTTAGGGTGGGCAACTTCACCATTTCGGGAATGTATAGAACGCTTTTAAGCTTCATTGAATCTAAAAATTTAACTCTGTTGGTTGATAAGTGGAGCGGGAGTGTAGCGAGGGATGATCTCGCGGAACTGATCCAGCAAAGTGTGGTGAATGCTCGGAGAGCGACCTTATCCATGTCCCTAAGAGAATCCCAGATTAGGATTTTACATAGGGATTACATTATACCTCGAAGACTAGCCAAGTGGAAACCCGGGACGTTGAATGAGTGTAGTAAGTGTAAACTAAATGATCCGGATATCCTCCACTTTTTCTACTCATGTCCAAAGATCAGACAGTTTTGGGGTAGAGTTGCCTTTTGGATTTTGAGTGTTATTAAGCTAAGGGCCCAACTAGAAGTGGAACAGATATGTTTCTTGGAGTGGTGTGACCTCTGTCTCAGAGATACCCCTCTACTTAACACTATCATTTTAATCGCTAGAAAGACCATTCTGGGGGTCTGGGCGGAGAGCACTGCTCCGACCTTCAGTGCATTTAGACATCGTCTACACAAACAGCTGCTCAATGAACAGCTAGACACTAAACTAGACACTAATAGGAAACTTAAACAATTTGTAACCAAGTGGCGACGTTATATTGAATCACTGGACCTAGACCTACAAAGACAAATTTTAATCCCCTTTGCACATACTGAATACATGCTGACAGCATCCTTGAGAGGCGAGTGGGAATTTTTGTATCAGCCACGTAGCGGTGGGGAGAGAGGGAGAGAAAATATTATCATTTAGACATTACTAGATGACTCTTAGATCCTGCCTTCCACTGTCTGCCCCCTCCCCCTCTTCCTCAGTCTCTGTCTCCCCTCCCCCCCCCCCCCTTTTTTTTTTTTTTTGTTCTTTCCATAGAGCATATACCACAACTCCTACAAATCACACTGGAGTCCCATCCAGTATCTGGCTGAATAAGATTGTAATAGTTAGTCAGTTGATGTTTGTTGGTTTAGTTAAATACATAATTTACCCCAACTAAGAAAAGAGGACAAGGTAGACTAAGATTTGAGTCAAAGTATTTCTGTTAGGACCCCTTTCCACCCGTAATTTCAGAAATTATCTCTGCCAAACCAGGACCAAACAGGAAGTTTGAACTTGGAAGTAACATCAGCTGACCAAGAGTTCAGCCACAAAACCCTGCGGGCTAGGACAGTGAAGCCAGACTAGTCTAATGACTTGCATGTTAGCATCAGAGATAAAGGAATTGGCTAGCTTGAGAGAATTAATCCTATCTTGGATCTCCTCCAACAGATTCTCCTCTAAAATTAATTCAGACAAAACATCACACCAATAAGATGCTGCACTTGTTACTGTGGCAATACAAGCTGCAGGTTGCCATTGTAGACCCTGATGAACATATATTTTCTTGTTTTTGTCCATGGTATCCTTAAAAGAACAGCTATCCTCCATAGGAATCATGGTTCTCTTAGTAGAAATAGCCCCTTCTACTTTAGGCACCATGTGCCATGAGTCTCGAATGGAGTCAGCAACAGGAAACATCTTTTTAAAAATGGGAGACGGGGAGAAAGGTATTCCTGGCTTATCCCATTCCTGTGCAATGATCTCTGACACACGGTCTGGAACAGGAAACACTTCCACAGAGGAAAGAACATCATAGTATCTGTTAAGCTTACTAGATTTCTTAGGGTTGACAGAGACAGAAGAATTGGAGTCGTCCAAAGAAACCAGTACCTCCTTTAGCAGTAAACAAAGGTGTTCAAGCTTAAATCTGAAGTTTACTTCTTCAGAATCAGTCAAAGGATTTATACTGTCCGAATCTGAGATTTCACCCTCAGAAGCTACCGAGGTATCCTCCTCATCAGACTTATGAGGAAGGTCAACCTGCGCAGCAGTAAACGGAACAGACACCTTACACTCAGAAATATGTTTAGATTTCCTCTTGTGCTTCCTCATCATGGGAAAAGCAGATATTGCTGCAGAATATATCTGTGCGGCAAAATCTATTTGCAAATAAACTCCTCCAGGAGGCTGAGAGGAACAGCAGGACACTTTATGTGAAGCCGTTGAGGCTTGGGACGTGAGAGGAGAAAGCTGTGGCACTGCCTGAACAGCATCATCCTGAGAGACATTACGCTCCGAAACAAGTAACTTGTCTTTATATTTTAAAGCTTTTTATAAACATGAGGAACAAAATTGCATAGGTAAGACAATTTGAGCCTCCAAACATAATAAGCATTTATCAAAAGTAACAGACTCCTGTTTATTATCCATAGCTGATAAAGGCCCAAAAAGCAAGGAATGTTACTTTAAGAAAAAAAAGTTTTTTCTTCAAAACGCTAGGCAAATAAATAAAAAATACACCTCTACATCTCAGAAGCTGAGGTGCCCTACCATAACCTTCAGAGACTGAACGAACTAAGGACTCTCCAGATGGCCAGATGATATCTCACAGCAGCAACTAAGAGAAACTCACAGAAATGGCGCCACTCTGCTCTCAGAAGCGGAAGATCGGGAGGTCATTTGAACGGCATCAAAAGAAACTGCACAACAAGTAAAAAAGCATGTGTTTCATACTTTGAAGTAAAAAACTGAGTAACCGTATAAAACATTCCCCACATGAATTGTTTTGAAATTACAATCATATAGCCATAAGGTTAGAGGCCTTCCCAAACCTATAAGGAAGGCCATTAACCCAGTCTCTTATAACATAGTGTAAGGAAAATGGTTGAAGATATTGCTCATGTCATGTAACACTTGCTTTAACTTGTATGAATTTGCCTTTAAGATGAGTGTGCCTTTAACAGAGTTAAAGTACATTATAGACATTAATTGCAAGTAGCTGAAACTGTATTTCATGCTAGACTGGTAAACAACCGATAGGCACTAATGATAAGAAGTCAAACCCAGACAGAACAAGGGTCTAACTCTGACAGGGGGGGGCACTCACTGACACTAAAAGAACATCTTGATAACATATTGACTGAGGGGTTAACACTAGTTATATGTTAAAGGATTATTATTATTAATTGCAGTGTGCTAAGTAATATAGCTGTTATGGTTTTTAAAGCTATTATATTAAGCTATGAAATATTGTTAAAGCTATTATTAATGTATGTGGCAGAAGTAATTGTATAAGAACACATGATCAGATGTATAATGTTAAGAGAGAAATATAAAGGGTGACAGCATAAGCCTAGGAATGAGGTAAGGGATAGTACCCTGGAATGCCCCTGATAAGCTTAGGTGAGGCTAAAGCAGACTGGTCAGATGCTTTGGGCTTCAGCCAACCTGCAGGGAGTGTCTAGGGGTCTGTGGATTTGCGCCAGAACTGTTACATAAGTTAACAGTATAAAGAGAGGTACCTGTGAGCAGTCTGATTAGGAGACTTGTGACCTCTCGATGGACGCGTCCTCAGTGTTCTTCCAGAGACCACCTTCTCCTGTTAAGATTGCCCAGATGTCTTCTACAATTGAGCCAAAGGACAGGATGATGAAATGGGGGACCACGGTGATGTATTACTTATTTGTTTAAAGCTAGCTAGGATTGTTTAAGCAGTAGTATAACACAAGATTGTTATCAGTAGTTGCGCAGGCAACTTAGTTATAACCTGTATTGCTAAACAGTAATTATAACTGCATAAATGTTATAACTGCATAGATGTAGTAAGAATAAGATAAGTGCATAAATGTTGTAAGAATAAGCAGAGTTATGTGGTATTGTTATTGTGATTATATTGTGGAATAAAGCTATTATTGTTGTTGTAAGCATTACAAGAACCTGGGTGACCTGTCATTCCTTTCCTTGCTCTAAGTGATATATGATATGTATACATCCTGAAAATACCACAAAACTGCAAACTGCCCCAAAGAATCCTTGCTAAAGGATTATAAATGTCCCATGAAATGAATGCAGAGTTAAAATAAATATTGCAAGTCTCCAGTACCTAGAAGACAAAAGCACTTACCTGCGAATCTAGCTGTCGGGCAGGAAGACAGCTCACAAGGCATGAAAGGACACATACTCCTTACAGAGACCTGTAGAAAAAGAAAGAACAGAGTAACCAACTCTGGTTTTCTATACCTAGGGCAGCAAATATGTTAGAAAACAAAGCAAGGACCGCCTCGCCACTTTCCAACATCTTAAAAGCCACCACTACTCTTACTCAAGAGATTGACATGGACACAGCTAAACCCAAATCCTTGCTTTGCAGGGAAAAGTACCCGCAAAAGGAATAAATATCCTCCGACACCAACTTCATGTCCTCCATTGACAGAGGCAAAAAGAATGACTGGGGGTTATGGGTAAGGGAAGTGACAACAGCTTTGCTGGGGTGCTCTTTGTCTCCTCCTGCTGGCCAGCAGTTAATATCCCACTAGTAATTGAAATGACGTCTTGGACTCTCCATGTCTTAGGAAAGAAATTACATGCTTTGAGGCCCATTTATCAAGCTCCATATGGAGCTTGTGGGCCCGTGTTTCTGGCGAGTCTGAAGACTCGCCAGGAACATCAGTTATGAAGCAGCGGTCTAAAGACCGCTGCATCATAACCCTGTCGGCCTGCTCTGAGCAGGCGGACAAGAATCGCTACAATTCAACCCGATTGTCAACCAGATCGAGTACGATCGGGTTGATTGACACCTCCCTGCTGGCGGCCACAAAGACCGCTGCTCCATAACCTGCGCAGGCGGACAGACATCGCCGGAAATCAACCCGATCGAGTATGATCGGGTTGATTGACACCCCACTGCTGGCGGCCCATTGGCCACGAGTCTGCATGGGGCAGCATTGCACCAGCAGCTCTTGTGGGCTGCTGGTGCAATGCTGAATACGGAGAGCGTATTGCTCTCCGCATTCAGTGAGGTCTTGTGGACCTGATCCGCACTGTCGGATCAGGTCCGTAAGACCTTTAATAAATAGTCCTCTTTGTCTGAATCATAAAGGTTTAATTTAATGTTTCCTGTCACTTTAAGAAAGCAGTTTATCTGAGTAGACGTGGCTATGCAAACCATAAATAGGCGTGGCTCACCTGCAAAGTGTCCCTGGATTTTTTTTTCTAATGTTGGCAATTATGAAGCTTTATAAATAAGCATGACATATACTACAACTGATACAACTTAACAAAGCTTAAAACAACACAAAAATCCTAATCAGTGGCACATTTATATTTTCTACTGCCCTAGAGACAAGGAATTCTATCAATCTGCCTAATCTACCAAAAACAAGCTATATTATGACATATATATATATATATATATATATATATATATATATATATATATATATGTATATGTATATATATTTATTTGTTTATATTTATATAATGCATATATATTTCACACAGTTGTTAACCCTTTTTCTCAGTCACATATAATATTATTTAATCCTTTATGTTGGCCACATATACAACAATGATTAATCCCTTATGCTAGACAGAAATCATTTATTAATAATTATTTACTGATCTGAAGTTATGGTTATGAGTGGGTTAATCATAAATAATACAATTTTAACCTTTAACAGCACACAAGGGTAGAGGAGAGGTGTTGAATGTGGCTTGGCAGAATGCTGACTGCATTTAGCAACATTGGGAAGAAAAAAAAAATCAATATATAGCATTCTTTGGGATCCCTCCCCAAAATTCTGCTAATTTAAGCACTCCTGCCTAAATAAATCCTTGCAAAAACATGTTCCAGGACCATATGTTATATCTGTCATGTTGCATTGAAATGAGACACTAGAAGACTTGTATATTTCTGGCATTTATAGCTGGCTTATTGATGAATTCTGATGTCAGAGCCTATTAGTATTCAGTCTAGTGATGCACATACAGCGCCTCATGGTAATCTGATTATTGACAGTAGAATGTGACTTGCATTGAACATTCTCTTCTTAATAGCCTGGAAAAGATTCAGGATAAAGATGAGTAGACAAAACAGGGAAAATCGTGTAATAGTCTTCTATGTGCCCTTGGGTCATTTATAGGACTGCAGGATATTCACAAAATGACTGGAAAATTTCCTTTGAATACAGTTATAAATGCTAAATGACATGTTAAAAACACATTTAGTTTTTAGATAGCTGTTAGATGTTTTTTTCCCTTTTACACGTTTCTCTATTTATTGTATTTGTATTGTGTTTTAAATGAATGATTTATATGTACTGTTAGGTCTGTTTCTTGTATCCTTTAGAATAAATAAGTATCTTGGAAAAAATGTCTGTAGTCACAAATGAGATTTATACATATTATTATGTGCAGATGGTAATTTGTAATTAAATATGACTGAACTTGTCTGTGGTCCCTTTGCAACAATAGTATAAAGCTTGTATGCCACTCCATAGAATCATATTTTGTGCTGCCATAGGAACAGCATCAACATGATTGGCAGGTCTGTGTAATATAATGAACACCACAGTTTTTTGTCTTAAAACTCAGCAAGACTCCAAATTCCAAAAAGAACCTATAAATAAGTGAAATACCACATGCAGCCTCAACTTTAGATGCTCCATTTTCATTAATGAAGGTAATAAAAAGCATACTAGTTTAATTTTGTATATATTATTTTGTAGATATTTAAAAACTACACCTGTTGCTATAAGTGGTTCTGATATTAAATTTGAATCCATTTGCTATAGGGAATTTTAGAAAAGAACTTGCCCAAAATGACAGTTTTTTTTTTTTAGCATTTTTGCTATCACTCCATTTAAACAGAAATAGAGCCTTGTTTTATTTTGTATTTACCTTTAAAAACTATATATTTTTTTAACATAGACAACCCAAGGTATTGATGTAGTTTTGTATATTACATGCCACCATTTCACCGCCAAATGTTATCAGATAAAAAAAATCGCTAGCTTTTTCACAAACTTTGGATTTTTCACTGAAATTATTTTGTGCAATCATTCTCTGGGATCCCCTTTGTTCAGAAATATCGCACAACACTTCTATTATTCCCGGCAGTAAAGGAGTTAATCAGGTGGCTTGTAAGGTTTATTTTAGCTGCAGTGTAAAGATTACCTTCCCACTTGACACCTTCCAGACCCTGATCCCTCCCAAACAGCTCTCCCCCCCTCCACGCTCATTCCCACCATCTTAGATACTGGCAGACAGTCTGCCAGTATGCAGGGTAGAGCTTTTTTATTATTACTTTATTATTACTTTTTATTCCCTCCCAAACAGCTCTCTAACCCTCCCTCCTCCTACTAATGGTGGCCATCTAATTTATAGATCGTTACAATCCCCCATCTCTTTTCTTTAGTATAGCGCCCCTCCCATCAGTTTTTTCTGTAGTGTAGGCCCCTACCATATAGACAGATGCCTGCAGCTTAGGAACAGCAAGAGGCCTTCTGAAGCTGTGTTGTAGAGCTACAGTAGTCAGTACAAAGGGCTTTGTAATGCTTAAAGGGAAATTGTACACTAGATTTTTCTTTGCATAACTATTTTGTAGATGATCTATTTATATAGCCCAGCTGGGGATGTTTTTGTAACAATGTATCGTTTTCCTTATTTTTAAATAACATTGTGCTGATTTTCAGACTCCTAACCAAGCCCTAAAGTATCAGATGTAGACTGAAGTCTACAGATCCCTGCTGCTCCTGTTTGTGTAATCTGTCTTTTCATATGCAGGGGAGGGGGAGGGTCTGCTCTTCCTGATTTCTATGCCTCTTACAGTGGGTGTCACAGCCTAACCTCTTAAACAGTGCTAAACTGGAAGCTTCTAAGTAAGTTTTAAAAAAGGTTTTATACTGGATGTTTGGATCAGCATATGTACATATTCTTCTTTATATTAGTGTCTATTACATGAAATTATATGTATATTGGTGTATACTCCTCCTTTAAGGTGTTTAAGGCTCATAACAAACTAATATTTTTGGATATATACACCTTTAAATATTTTGCAAAGAAGCCAGTGAGTAAACACTTAGCTCAACCGAATACATTGTATTATTAATGAGCTGGGGTGAAAGAACTTGACTGAATAATTTTCAGTGAATTGTACAAAAACAGTAAAATAGAAAAAAGTATTACTTGTGCATTGCATGGATACATAGTAATTCTGTTAAATGGTCAATAATTCCGCTTCTCATCATAAATATATTAAAGATGATAAAAAAGGAAGCCACAATAAACATGTTTTCATGTGTGTTTTCGTGATCATTTGCGCACAGGTTAAATTGCGCTCATTTTACAAGTTGAGCGCAATCACTATCATGTGAACCCAATCACGATTTGCTAGAATGATTACCGCAGTCTCAGAGCTGTGGTTAACTGTTTTGCGAAAAAATAAAGTTGCAGAAAACACATCAGAAGTACATTTCAAAGTACAGTTACACTCATAATAACACCATCAACAACAAAAATATTCAAAAAAATATTGCACACAAAATTATAAGTGCTTAAAGATCTCAGGTGTTAGAATAAAAAAGGCAGGCAAAGGGCTTTAACATTGAGACACATAAAAATACATATCTAAATATGTATATGTATGTTTGTGTGTATATATATATATATATATATATACAGTATATATATATATATATATATGTGTGTGTGTGTGTGTGTGTACATATGTATTTATATGTGTAAATATGTATTTACAGACATACAGTATATACACATATAAACACATAAAGTGGATTGGAGCCCTTTGCAATTAAGTAGATAAAAACTTGAAACACAATATTTCTGCATTATTTGTTGTTATACTGTGTATTTACTGTAAATATTTGACATTCCAATGTTCTGCACATAGCAGAATGTTTTGTGCATTTTAAATATATATATATATATATATATATATATATATATACATATACACATATAAACAGTATATATATATATATATATATATATATATATATATATATATATATATATATATATATATACAGGGAGTGCAGAATTATTAGGCAAGTTGTATTTTTGAGGATTAATTTTATTATTGAACAACAACCATGTTCTCAATGAACCCAAAAAACTCATTAATATCAAAGCTGAATAGTTTTGGAAATAGTTTTTAGTTTGTTTTTAGTTATAGCTATTTTAGGGGGATATCTGTGTGTGCAGGTGACTATTACTGTGCATAATTATTAGGCAACTTAACAAAAAACAAATATATACCCATTTCAATTATTTATTTATTTTTACCAGTGAAACCAATATAACATCTCAACATTCACAAATATACATTTCTGACATTCAAAAACAAAACAAAAACAAATCAGTGACCAATATAGCCACCTTTCTTTGCAAGGACACTCAAAAGCCTGCCATCCATGGATTCTGTCAGTGTTTTGATCTGTTCACCATCAACATTGCGTGCAGCAGCAACCACAGCCTCCCAGACACTGTTCAGAGAGGTGTACTGTTTTCCCTCCTTGTAAATCTCACATTTGATGATGGACCACAGGTTCTCAATGGGGTTCAGATCAGGTGAACAAGGAGGCCATGTCATTGTATTTTCTTCTTTTATACCCTTTCTTGCCAGCCACGCTGTGGAGTACTTGGACGCGTGTGATGGAGCATTGTCCTGCATGAAAATCATGTTTTTCTTGAAGGATGCAGACTTCTTCCTGTACCACTGCTTGAAGAAGGTGTCTTCCAGAAACTGGCAGTAGGACTGGGAGTTGAGCTTGACTCCATCCTCAACCCGAAAAGGCCCCACAAGCTCATCTTTGATGATACCAGCCCAAACCAGTACTCCATCTCCACCTTGCTGGCGCCCTTTACCAATCCAGCCACAGGCCCATCCATCTGGCCCATCAAGACTCACTCTCATTTCATCAGTCCATAAAACCTTAGAAAAATCAGTCTTGAGATATTTCTTGGCCCAGTCTTGATGTTTCAGCTTGTGTGTCTTGTTCAGTGGTGGTCGTCTTTCAGCCTTTCTTACCTTGGCCATGTCTCTGAGTATTGCACACCTTGTGCTTTTGGGCACTCCAGTGATGTTGCAGCTCTGAAATATGGCCAAACTGGTGGCAAGTGGCATCTTGGCAGCTGCACGCTTGACTTTTCTCAGTTCATGGGCAGTTATTTTGCGCCTTGGTTTTTCCACACGCTTCTTGCGACCCTGTTGACTATTTTGAATGAAACGCTTGATTGTTCGATGATCACGCTTCAGAAGCTTTGCAATTTTAAGAGTGCTGCATCCCTCTGCAAGATATCTCACTATTTTTTACTTTTCTGAGCCTGTCAAGTCCTTCATTTGACCCATTTTGCCAAAGGAAAGGAAGTTGCCTAATAATTATGCACACCTGATATAGGGTGTTGATGTCATTAGACCACACCCCTTCTCATTACAGAGGTGCACATCACCTAATATGCTTAATTGGTAGTAGGCTTTCGAGCCTATACAGCTTGGAGTAAGACAACATGCATAAAGAGGATGATGTGGTCAAAATACTAATTTGCCTAATAATTCTGCACTCCCTGTATATATCCATACCTAAACCTAGTTATAGATATATATTGTGCCAAAATACCATCAGCTATATATAGAAATATGTATTTATGAATAAATATAACATATTCTGCTATGTGTTGAACATTGGAATGTGAAATATTAATATTTTCATGTTGGGTTAGCGCACATGAGAATATGCAATTGGGTTAGCGCAAGAGTCGGGTGTTAAGTTTTTTTTGCACTTTTTTTTCTTTATTGACTTCTATGGCAGAAGAGGTTACCTTTTGCGTGACAGTGTAATTGCGCTAGAAGTAAGCTGTTTGCGTGCGTTGGGTTAGCGAGAGTGTGATAACTTTTTACTTTCAACTCATAATACCAGCTCAACCTGATGCATGCAAAAAGTTTACTTCTAGTGCAATTAGCAATCTAGTGAAAGCGCAAAATACCACCCCATTTGTAATCTAATCCTATGTAGGGGAAGTCTATGATTTACTCAATGACCCAAATATAAACGTAACACTAACTAGTAATTCTCTCCACCAAGAAAATAAATAATTACATAATTTGTTAAGAGAAGGTCTGGAAAAAGAGATCATAAACAGAGAGGAATTCTAATTTATTTATACAGTCAATGGTTAAAAAGATCAAATCATATTTAAAAGACACTACAGAAGTTATTCAGTAATGTGAGGGCTTTGCATGAGCAGAGGGTCTTTTATGGATCTCTTGTGCTGTCTTGCCACTTTATACTAGTATTCATCACATTGCAGGCATTAAGAACACAATGCATGATGTGGGACATCTCAGAGATACATAAAGACTTTTTAATCAAAGGGACTAGATCTATTCTGGAACATAACTATTTCAGTTTTGAAAACAAGTATTATAGAGGAATACAAGGAGCAGTCAAAAGCACTAACATGGCCCACGTCCTATGCCAATTTATATATGGCTCAGTTCTACGACCAGTTTATATGGAATAATAATCGATATATGAAGATTTTAATTAAGATATTCAAGATATATAGGTAATATCATCATCATTTGGAAGGGTACTCAACTTGAAGCTAATTCATTTATAGGTAATATGAACCAAAATAGTTTTAATTTAAAATTTACTGCTAACATCACCAATTATCAGGTTGAATTTTTAGATCTAGTCATGTTCCATGATCCATCCAAAAACAAGTCCTAGTCAAAAACTACAGGAAACCCTCTGACAGAAATGGATTTTTAAATGCCAAGAGTGGTCATCTTCCTAGTTGGAATTCGAATATTCCATTTGGCCAGTTTTGGTGGATACGAAGGAACTCTTCGAGATTGGAAGACTTCAAGCAGGAAGCTGACATCCTCCAACAAAAACTATTAAAGAAAGGTTACGATAAAAGTGCTGTAGAAAAAGCATGGAAATCTAATTATATAATGCCACAGAATCAGATTGTCAACAACAAAGGAAAACATAGATTGTATAATAGCAAGCAACAAGATGCTAGGTTCAGCACTACATATAGTACTTGTGCACCAGTTATTAAAAAAGATCCTAATTAAAAATTTGAATGTGCTCCTTGCAGATCCATATTAGGATAGGAATTAGATAGACACACTTACACTGTCTTCAGACGTAATTAGCTTCCGATTGAAAAAGAAAATAAATCAATTCTAACCAATTGGGTAGGGATGAATCCTGGGACATACAAGTGTAGAAAGAAGGATTGCATTATGTGCAATCAGATTTATAAAGGTTATACAATCCCAAATTTGAATGGCTCTAAATATTTAAAAATCAATAGTGTAGGTACCTGTTTATCCATATATGTTGTTTATTTTCTAATGTGTTCATGTAAGAAGATTTATGTACCAATAACTAAAATGGAAAATAAAGAGAAGATATTATGAATATAGGGAAAATGTAAAAAACGGGTTTGTGCAACATTGTGTGTCGGAACACTTCAGAGAACATCACAATAAAAATCCTCAGAACCTGAAATTTTGTTTTCTAGAGAACATACTGTACCTTTAGAAATGAATGCAGAACAGAGATTGATTCAGCTCAGATGCTGTGAAACTAAAATGGATATACCTATTAAATAGCTTAGCTCCTAAAGGTTTAAACATAGACCTATATATACAGGTTTTTATGATGTTAATAAAAACGGATAAATAAATAAAATATAGAACACACATCCATAACCTGAACTAAATCTACATGACTGGATCAGTAAAGAGAAGATTTCTTGTCTTCTATAATGAAATCTATGTTGTTTTAAAAAAAACTGATTGAATGTATATCTTTTAATCACATGTGTAAGATGTGGTTCTATATGTATATATAATTGACATTGTGTTGCAAAAAGCACTTCTGATGTGGTATATATGGATGCCAGTGATAGATTATTACTATTGATTAGATTGTTATAATGTAGCAAACATCTCTGTGGAACATTATGTATAACAATCATGTTTAAAAAAAACCCCAGGAGGAGGGACAGTTCTACAAAGAACAAAATATGTCCCTTAGTCACTAAAGTGGGATCAATCATTGGATCCTATGTGACCAAAGGCGAATCATCCGCCGTGATAACTACTTTCGGCTAAGGGATTCGACATCCATCCTCACATACACCCTTGAAAAAGTTGGCGGAACGACTTACGAAACATGTAAGGTTAAGCTACAAGAGGAGGAGGACTTCATACATGGGTCTATCCACATCAGGTACCAGCGGCATTGATTGTTAGGCTCTTCCACAATAGATACAGACCTACTAAGACACATCATATCCATCACAGGACGATACGCTGAAAGTGTCCATGGTGTACGGGGACCGGCATTCAGATGAGCACATTTTACACTTACATCCTGTAAGTGCAATTGTTTTTATGTTTGGCATGTGTAAATGAAAGTAATTACCTTGAATCGGGGGATGCGCTCTCTCTTTTTCTTTTTTGAAGATAAATTTATGTGCAGTCACAAATCAGCAGCTAGCTCATGGTACTGCATTGCTTTTTCTAAGCCTACCTATATATGATTTTCAAGAGAACAAAGCAAATTAGATAATATAAGTGAAAAGCCGATTTAAATTATGGAAAAAAAATGTTTATGTCCATTTAAGAGACTTCAGTGTGATGTTACATTGTTATCAACAGTATAAGGTGTGCCACACAGTATTTTTGAGTTATTATTATGAATACACATATCTAAGATACAAGAACGTCGGGGTCAATTTCAATCTATCAGCTTTTTGCTTTCCATCTGAATCAGTCATCGAGTTTCCTGGTGTTATCACAATGCAAAATCAATTCAGTTTGTTAAAAGCAAAGGTACTGAAAATACCTTTTTGTGTATTTAGCACCCTGTTTTTGAAATCAAAACTTGGAGGTCAACCATAAATTGACTGATAAAATAGCCCATTCATACCTCTAAGAGGTCAGTCTACAGATTATGCTCACCGCTCACTTGCAGCCAGCGCTGGTATTACGGGTTTTTATAAACCCGTCGTTAGCCGCAAAAAAAGTGTGCGAAGAGCAAAATTTTGCACTACATCTCACCTCAATACCAGCGCTGCTTAAGTTAGCGGTGAGCTGGTAAAACATGCTCGTTCACGATTTCCCCACAGGAATCAATGGGGGAGAGCCGGCTGAAAAAAAACAACAACAAGCAAAAAAGCAGCGTATAGCTCCTAACGCTGCCCCATTGATTCCTATGGGGAAATACATTTTATGTCTACACCTAACACCCTAACATGAACCCGAGTCTAAACACCCCTAATCTTACACTTATTAACCCCTAATCTGCCGCCCCCAACATTGCCGACACCTGCATTATATTATTAACCCCTAATCTGCCGCTCCGGACACCGCCACCACCTACATTATACTTATGAACTCCAAATCTACTGCCCCCAACATTGCCAAACCCTACATTATATTTATTAACCCCTAATCTGCCACCCCAATGTCGCCGCAACCTAACTACATTTATTAACCCCTAATCTGCCGCCCACAACGTCGCCACCACTATAATAAAGTTATTAACCCCTAAACCTAAGTCTAACCCTAACCCCCCCTAACTTAAATATAATTTAAATAAATGTAAATTAAATTACTACAATTAACTAAATTATTCCTATTTAAAACTAAATACTTACCTATAAAATAAACCCTAAGCTAGCTACAATATAACTAATAGTTACATTGTAGCTAGCTTAGGGTTTATTTTTATTTTACAGGCAAGTTTGTATTTATTTTAACTAGGTAGAATAGTTATTAAATAGTTATTACCTATTTAATAACTACCTAGTTAAAATATAGACAAATGCACCTGTAAAATAAAACCTAACCTAAGTTACAATTACACCTAACACTACACTATAATTAAATTAATTCCCTAAACTAAATACAATTAATTACAATAAAATAAAATTAAAGTACAAAACCCCCCCCACTAAATTACAGAAAATAAAATAATTACAAGATTTTTAAACTAATTACACCTAATCTAATTCCCCTAACAAAATAAAAAAGCCCCCCAAAATAAAAAAAGCCCTACCCTACACTAAATTACAAATAGCCCATAAAAGGACCTTTGCGGGGCATTGCCCCAAAGTAATCATCTCTTTTACCTGTAAAATAAAAGTACAAATCCCCCCCACATTAAAACCCACCACCTACACAACCAACCCTACTCTAAAACCCACCCAATCCCCCCTTAAAAAAACCTAACACTAACCCCTTGAAGATCACCCTACCGTGAGAAGTCTTCACCCAACCGGGCAGAAGTGGTCCTCCAGACGGGCAGAAGTCTTCATCCAACCGGGCAGAAGTGGTTCTCCAGACGGGCAGAAGTCTTCATCCAGACGCCATCTTCTATCTTCATCCATTCGGCGTGGAGCGGGTCCATTTTCAAGACATCCTACGTGGAGCATCCTCTTCAAACGACGGCCGATGACTGAATTAAGGTTCCTTTAAGTGACGTCATCCAAGATGGCGTCCCTTCAATTCCGATTGGAACAGCCAATAGAATGCCAGCTCAATCCAATTGGCTGATTGGATCAGCCAATAGGATTGAAGTTCAATCCTATTGGCTGATTGCATCAGCCAATAGTATTTTTCTACCTTAATTCCGATTGGCTGATAGAATTCTATCAGCCAATCGGAATTGAAGGGACGCCATCTTGGATGACTTCACTTAAAGGAACCTTCATTCAGTCGTCGGCCGTCATTTGAAGAGGATGCTCCGCGTCGGATGTCTTTAAGATGGACCCGCTCCGCGCCGGATGGATGAAGATAGAAGATGCCGTCTGGATGAAGAGGAAGATGCCGTCTGGAGGACCACTTCTGCCCATCTGGAGGACCACTTCTGCCGGCTTCGTTGAGGACTTCGGCCCGGTTGGGTGAAGACTTCTCAAGGTAGGGTGATCTTCAAGGGGTTAGTGTTATTTTTTTTTTAAGGGGGGATTGGGTGGGATTTAGAGTATGGTTGGTTGTGTGGGTGGTGGGTTTTAATGTTGGGGGGGGAATTTGTACTTTTTTTTTACCGGTAAAAGAGCTGATTACTTTGGGGCAATGCCCCACAAAAGGCCCTTTTACGGGCTATTTGTAATTTAGTGTAGGGTAGGGCTTTTTTTATTTTGGGGGGGCTTTATTATTTTGTTATGGGGATTAGATTAGGTGTAATTAGTTTAAAAGTCTTGTAATTATTTTATTATTTTCTGTAATTTAGTGTTTTTTTGTACTTTAGATAATTTTATTTAATTGTAATTAATTGTATTTAATTTCTTTAATTAATTTAATTATAGTGTAGTGTTAGGTGTAATTATAACTTAGGTTAGGTTTTATTCTACAGGTAAATTTGTATTTATTTTAACTAGGAAGTTATTAAATAGTTAATAACTATTTAATAACTATTCTACCTAGTTAAAATAAATACAAAGTTGCCTGTAAAATAAAAATAAACCCTAAGATAGCTACAATGTAACTATTAGTTATATTGTAGCTAGCTTAGGCCTAGATTTAGAGTTGGGCGGTAGCCGTGAAAACCAGCGTTAAAGGCTCCTAACGCTGGTTTTGGGCTACCGCCGGTATTTGGAGTCAGTCAGGAAAGGATCTAACGCTCACTTTCCAGCCGCTACTTTTCCATACCGCAGATCCCCTTACGTCATTTGCGTATCCTATCTTTTCAATGGGATCTTTCTAACGCCGGTATTTAGAGTCGTGGCTGAAGTGAGCGTTAGAAATCTGACGACAAACTCCAGCCGAAGAAAAAAGTCAGTAGTTAAGTGCTTTCTGGGCTAATGCCGGTTTATAAAGCTCTTAACTACTGTGCTCTAAAGTACACTAACACCCATAAACTACCTATGTACCCCTAAACCGAATTTATTTAATAAGAGTTAATTTATTTCGTTAGATTTAAATTATATTTAATTTAGGGGGGTGTTAGGGTTAAAGTTAGACTTAGCTTTAGGGGTTAATAAATTTATTCGAGTAGCGGTGAGCTCCTGTCGGCAGATTAGGGGTTAATACTTAAAGTTAGGTGTCGGCAATGTTAGGGAGGGCAGATTAGAGGTAAATACTATTTATTATAGGGTTATTGAGGGGGGAGTGAGGCGGATTAGGGGTTAATACATTTATTATAGTAGCGCTCAGGTCCGGTCAGCAGATTAGGGGTTAATAAGTGTAGTTAGGTGGAGGCGACGTTGGGGGCGGCAGATTAGGGGTTAATAAGTGTATGGTTAGGGGTGTTTAGACTCGGGGTACATGTTAGAGTGTTAGGTGCAGACGTAGGAAGTGTTTCCCCATAGAAAACAATGGGGCTGCGTTAGGAGCTGAACGCGGCTTTTTTGCAGGTGTTAGGTTTTTTTTCAGCTCAAACAGCCCCATTGTTTTCTATGGGGGAATCGTGCACGAGCACGTTTTTGAAGCTGGCCGCGTCCATAAGCACCGCTGGTATCGAGAGTTGAAGTTGCGGTAAATATGCTCTACGCTCCTTTTTTGGAGCCTAACGCAGCCATTCTGTGAACTCTAAATACCAGCGGTATTTAAAAGGTGCGGCCAGAAAAAAGCATGCGTAGCTAACGCACCCCTTTGGCCGCAAAACTCTAAATCTAGACGTTAATGTTTATTTTATGGGTAAGTATTTAGTTTTAAATAGGAATAATTTAGTTAATTGTAGTAATTTTATTTAGATTTATTTTAATTATATTTAAGTTAGGGGGGTTAGGGTTAGACCTAGGTTTAGGGGTTAATAACTTTATTATAGTGGTGGCGACGTTGGGGGCGGAAGATTAGGGGTTAATAAATGTAGGTAGGTGGCGGTGATTTTAGGGATGGCAGATTAGGGGTTAAAAAATTTATTTTAGTGTTTGCGATGTGGGGGGGGGGGGCTCGGTATAGGGGTTACTAGGTAGTTTATGGGTGTTAGTGTACTTTTTAGCACTTTAGTTAAGAGTTTTATGCTACAGCGTGGTTCGGCAGATTAGGGGTTAAAAAAATTATTTTAGTGTTTGAGATGTGGGGGGCCTCAGTTTAGGGGTTAATAGGTAGTTTATGGGTGTTAGTGTACTTTTTAGCACTTTAATTAAGAGTTTTATGCTACGGCATTGTAGTGTAAAACTCTTAACTACTAACTTTTAAATGCGGTACCAGGCTTGACAGGAGAGGGTCTACCGCTCACTTTTTTGCAGACTCATAATACCGGCGCTAGGAAAGTCCCATTGAAAATATAGGATACGCAATTGACGTAAGTGGATTTGCGGTATTTCCGAGTCTGGCCAAAAAAGTGAGAGGTGAGCCTGTCATTTCAAGATTCGTAATACCAGTGGGCGTTAAAAAGCAGCGTTGGGACTAGCCAACGCTGCTTTTTAAGCCTAACGCAAGACTTGTAATCTATCCGATTGTTTTTTACAATATTTATCTCTATTGTTTGTTAAAGGAACATTTGCAGGAATGTGAAACAGCCAAAAACGTGCAATTGTGATTGTGTCAAATTAACCTTTATTGGTCAAATTTTTTTTATTAGAAAATGCCTTAGTCGATAGATTGTGATTGAGGCCTTAGGGGCCAATCACAATCCTTTAGAAAATGTATCTAAAGTTTTTCAATAGAAATAGACCATTAAAGTCTACAGGGATTTTTGTAGATACATTTTTTAATACATTTTTTCTAAAGGATTGTGATCAACACCATTGTTAGCTATTTTTGGGGCAGATTACAAGTGGCAAGCTAAATAACATTTTCACTTGGATGCTAGCTGCGCTCAAAGTAAAAAATTATTGCAGCCAACTTCAAGACTTCGGATACCACGATTGTGGTAACTTCTGCCCTTAGACTTCTATGGGGAGTGCTTAAAAAAATCTAACAGTTATCGTTCACGCTGTAATCTGACAAAGTGAGTTACAAATACTTTACATTCCAATGTTCTTATCATACATTCCTGGAGTTTTATGTTGCCTTGTACTTTCCCTTTAAATTGGGAAGGCATTTGTTCTGTTGAACTTCCTATAAAGGCATTCTCCCCTTTCATTCAATGCTTGGTAATTTGTGTCTATGATTGTGGACACTTCCTAGCCTCTCTAAAGCTACTTGGATTACAGAAGATTCCTACTACTCTTTGTCTAAAAGGACATTAAGCTTTATTCCTGGAATTCATATAATCAGGTTTAACCTTTTGAATACAGCATTTACTATTTGCTTGTACTTACCTGGACTTAAGATATTGTTCTGTCTGTCTCTGTAATTTTATCTGCTCATCTGAATCGCCAATCACCTTTGTTTTAGTGTATGGAACTTACATATGTGAACTGCATAAAACAACTATTGAACCTACTAAAAATGTCCTTTATATCTGTTAACAAATAACTATAAACAAATCTGAGTCTATCTAGTCTGCAGGCATCTATACTATCAGTATACAGAATTGAATGATTTCCTGGCTCTCCATAGAGCTACTGATGACATCACACTCAAGTGACCTCTCACAGCTGACCGAGTACATGCCGCTCTGCTAAACTGGCAACACAGCTGCTCCGCTAATCTATCACTTCCCTGCAGTTACCAACTTGAACCGTAATTCATAAGCTGCTGTATTGATTGTTGAACATAACCTTAAACAGACTATCCTTCTGTGTTTGTTTACTTATATATGTTCTTTGCATTTGGGCATTTCTTACTTAAATTCAAGCATCTGCAAACAGATACTTTATATCCAACTACTTATAAAACCGCTAACATATACTCTATTAGTTATCCAACCAACTGGTAACTAATGTAACTCTCAGTTTATGATCAAACTTTGTTTAAATCCTCTGCTTCAGGAATATATTCAATGTGAGACTGAGAGGAGTTGTTACAGTTCTTGCTAGAAAGAAAATGTTCTTTTCTTTCATAAGATGGTGAGAGTTCATGATCAATTGCTCCTGGTATTCAATAGCTGGCCACTTAGTGGAGGCAAAGATTCTCAAAACTTCCACTGCTCTTTCTACACAGTTGTATTTTCTGGGCCGTGCTACCGAGGTGCACGACTGTAAAGTGATAGCGCGCTTTGTTATTTCATATTAACATTTTTATGTGGCAGTGGGATCTACAAGCAGAGTTTGTAGATGCTCTTGCAGCAACCTGGTCATTTCAGCTGTCTTACATTTTTCCTCCAACAGTTATTCTGCCAAGGATAATAGCCCAGATTAAACAGGAACAATCATAAGTAATTTTGATTGCTCCAGCTTGGCCACACAGAACTTGTTTCACAAATCTGTTTCAGATGTACTGTTCTCCTCTGTGGTCTCTTCCTCTAAGGCACAGCCGTCTGTCTCAAAGTCCTTTCTATCATTAATATCTTGAGTCTCTCAAATTGAGGTCTTGGAGATTAAAGGGACAGTTAACACCAGAATTTTTGTTGTTTAAAAAGAAAGATAATCCCTTTATTACCCATTCCCAGTTTTGCATAACCAACACTGTTATATAAATACACTTTTTACCTCTGTGATTATCTTGTATCTAAGCCTCTGCAAACTGCCCCCTTATTTCAGTTCTTTTGACAGACTTGCATTTTAGCCAATCTGTACTCACTCCAGGGTAACTTCACATGCATGACATGAGCTCAATGTTATCTATATGAAACACATGAACTAATGCCCTCTAGTGGTCAGATTAATGCAATAAGCAGTAAATAATACACAGACAGTATTCACGCTGCACTAAATAAGTGTAAGGACCAGATATGCAACAAAGTATAATGCAATATAAGGTAAACAATGATCGGCCAATGAGATTGCATCAGGAAGTAGATGTGAAATCGAATTGCTCAAATAATAAATCACATGACCAAAAACGTTGACTCACAGCGATTGGACACTGTTACCAAAGGGAATGCTATAGCAACCAATCACAATTCTGACTTCGCCAATCAGAGAAAAACAGGAGGGATCAGCAAACCCGTAAATAAATGGATTCTAAACCAACTCTGAAGAAGCGTTATGTGAAATGCGAGTCAGGGGACTTTTCGTAGAGCGGTGTCTCTCACTTTTAAATGACGCTTTTTTGATTCTTGAATACAGTAGCGACGCAGCTCCCCTGCATTTAGTGGGGCTTGTCAACCCGAAATAGTCTTAATTGGTTAATTTTAACCGCTGTATTGCCAGAATACAAATCACTACAGGGAAAGATAAAATTAATACAACTTCCACTATAGAAGGAGTTTAGCCTCTCAGAAAATAGATAGTTACACCATAGCTTCTGGCATACTTGTTAATCTTCCATACTGTACAACTCAAATGATTTTAACCTAGTATGTATGTTGGTTTAATTGATTTGATATTTATTAAAGATGAAATGAATGAAGTATGAATGAAATTTACACTAATATAACTATTCAATTTGGGTAAAAGGCATTCTTTCTTTTTTGAGGTGCAACCTCTTTTTTGGAACTCATAAATTTAAAAAAAGCAGGCAGGTTTTAACATAGAGGATAGAGATACATACATATACATGTTTAAACATATATGTATATATATATATGTGTGTGTGTGTGCATTTGTATATATAAGTGTATGTGTGTGTGTATAGATATATATTGTACCAAAATACCAGATAGATATAGAAATATAAATAAAAACATATTTTGCTATATGCAGAACATTGGAATGTGAAATATTTTCATGTAGGGTTAGCGCACTTGAGAATATGCGATCGTGTTTGGGTGCGAGTATATATATGTATATATATATGTGTGTGTGTGTGCATTTGTATATATAAGTGTATGTGTGTGTGTATAGATATATATTGTACCAAAATACCAGATAGATATAGAAATATAAATAAAAACATATTTTGCTATATGCAGAACATTGGAATGTGAAATATTTTCATGTAGGGTTAGCGCACTTGAGAATATGCGATCGTGTTTGGGTGCGAGTAGGGTGTTAGTTTTTTTCATGATATTCACATGATATTCTAAGCTCAGCTTTTTCAGTGCGTGTATACAAGTGTATTTACGTGTGTTTATGTGTACATATGTATGTATGTGTGCACATAAATACGTACATATATAAACACATAAAAATTCACACGCCCATATATATATATATACACACAAATTATATAAATTGGAGCTATTTCTAGTCCAATACTTATACTATGTCCTTTTTAAAACCTTTTATTTTTATTTAACCTTTTCAGTTTACTTTAGGTCTGAAGTTGTGCTAAATATTCTATGGCAGTTTCAGCTTTCTCTAACATGCAAACTATAACTTTCAAATTGTAATTCCAGCGCCAATTAGCGCAGTCACAAAATACTTTGAAACTAATGGTTATTATTATTTGGTTAAAACACTTTACCGTGGACTTGTAATATCAAAGTTGCATGCTAATGTTAGCACGGTCAAGCAACATTGGTTATTATGCGTTATTAATAGCACATCACTTGTTATCGGGCCTTGCATATTTATTAGTTTACCTTACTTTTTTCTCTACAGCTTATAAAACATTTCCTCATCTGTTAAATTGTCAGATCCAGGTAGTCCAGATCTGATGTGTATTAATTTCCAAAATGCTCTGTGTGTGAAGGCACTGAATTACCCTATGAAAATCACTTTAGATATCCAAACAGGGTCAGCTCCTAAGGCAATAGGAAGAGAGTTAGGAGCTACACAATTGATCACCTGTGTTGTAAAGTTTGATCCTGCCACCTATTGACCAAATGTGTAACTACATTTTTTATGCTGTGTACTTTAGCTGTTTTCTGTGGTTTGCCCACAGATGTTAAAAAAATGGTAGATAATGTCAGAGATTCTGCACTCCTTACAGGTTTTTAGATAAAATGTCTCTGATATTTAATATCAACAGTAGTACTTCTAGCTTCCATAATGCTGCTTTTAGCCAACTATGCAATACCCTTTAAGTGAAAGATTTTAAATAATAATAGTATATGCTATATATATATGACTTTATGTTTCCACAGTTTATTTGCCACTTGGTTTTCACGTAAATTAAAAAAGGAGGTTTAGGCTGAGTGAAAAAAGACACATTTTCACTGCTGTTACTCTATTCTTCCTCATTCAGTTTTTTTTAATCACTCTCTAGCCTCCAAGAAATTACTACTCTGTAGGTCTTTGTAGAATGAAAAAGGAAAATTACTTTTCTACGAGCAACCTTATCAGGAAAAAATGGCTAATTAATGCTCTGATGATGATGACAGAGAGGGAAGTACTCATTACTCTGCATGCAGTCTGATGGAAGGGTCGGGATGATCTTAAAAAGCTGTGTATATTTCCTGAAGGCAATCAATGGATTAGTTGGTTTGTTGTAAGTATATGAGAAAGAAAGAGGGCAATTAAAGCTTCTTAGATTTCTACTAGAGACCAGAATTACTGCTGAACAATGCTTTGCTGCAGGCAACATGAGCAATAGGTTAGGTTTAATTACTATTATCAATGATATATTTGTCATAATCAGGTATAAATTTTATTAATGGGACTAGGTCTGCCCCAATAGGTAAGAGAGCCATTTACAATAAGTAAAAATTGGTATTGCCAGGGTTCAATCAAGTCTCTGGTGGGTCATACCTTATCTACAATTGCCAAAAGCTTTTTTAGCAGATCCATTTTATATTTTCACAGAGGAACTTTGTCAGTGATGTGAGGGCACTGGTGATATTTTTGGTATGTGGCAGTATTTTGTTAGGCTATAGTGATGACCTAAACAAAGTAAGGAAAAAGCATTTGGGCCAAACAGATGTAAACAATCCTCCATGACTGGGGCAAGGCGTTACTTGTTTGTTTTCATCTGTAGTTAATCTGTAGTAGAGCTTGCACTCAGTTAGCTCTGGGCAATGTGCCTCATGATGTGTGATGTACACGTGTTAATGATATGACTTGAGTATTATTTTCCAGGGAAATTGCATTGTTAGACATCATAGAGTAAAGATAGACCAAACACTGTAGGCACCATGGTAAAGTGCTTTTAGATTATATATATATATATATACACACGCACATATACTTTCATGAATGTTCAGTATAGATTACCCCATTTAAATCTTTTAATTAACAACCTTGAATCTAGCTATATAGCTGAAGTCCCAGCACAGGCTAGAAAAAATAAAATGATTATTAATTACCAAACAATTTATTTAATACAGCAGCTTCTTTAACCAGTTTCTTTTGTGTCTCTTTATAATTTGGTGGGAGGGGCTAAAAAGGTTGCCAACAATCTAAAATCCATCATGTGTTTATGATTATCCATACACACAAATTAATATGACAGATAAAGAGATGTTGTGTGTAAATATATAACCATTACAGAGTGTTGAAAAGATAAACTGTAATCTGGATGCATTCAGAAAATAAAAAAGTCATAAAAAACATAATTTGATATCCACAATATTACACACTGCCACGGGATCACTTCAGAAGGTCACACCCTCTCAGAACACCACATACACAAAAAAATGGAAGAGGGGCTGACTGTAGTGCAGTGTATAACTATATAACTTACATCTGGGCTTTTGATAAAGGGACACTGAACCCACTTTTTTTCTTTCATGATTCAGATAGAGCATGACATTTTAATCACCTTTCTAATTTACTCCTATTATCAAATTTTCTTCATTCTCTGGCTATCTTTATTTTAAAAGACTGTATGTAAATTTTAGCAGCCAGCCCATTTTAGGTTCAGCTCCATGGATAACGCTTGCTTATTGGTGGCTTACATTTACCCACCAATAAGCAAGCATAACCCAGGTTCTTAACCAAAAATGAGCCGGCTCCTATGCATCACATTCCTGCTTTTAAAATAAAGATAGCAAGAGAACGAATAAAATTTGATAATAGGAGTAAATTAGAAGGTTGCTTAAAATTGACAATCAAAAGTTCCAGGAAGCGCTCAGACACTGCACTCGATGCGGCAAAAGGTTACCAGGAACCCTGCAGTGGCCTTCACGTAGAGAGTCACACCCCCTCCAATGCGTCGTAATGACGTCACTGCTTCACCCAACTGGTGCGAGGACAGGAACGTTCCACCTGCGCTCCAAATTCAATCAACTATGTTAGTAGTCAGCGCACCCAGGTAGGTAAAAGAATAGAAAGATAATATTTGATCCGACTTGTTTATTGTAACAAATCACATTACATTACAAATGTTTAGGGCATCAAAAATAATACGGTTGGCAGCTCAGGTCAGATTAGGAAAAAAACAAACAAAAAGGTCAGACGCGTTTCTTAGTGCATTAAGCACATAATATGCATTAGCTCCTTAGCTCCTCAGTGACCATTCAATGGTCACTGAGGAGCTAAGGAGCTAATGCATATTATGTGCTTAATGCACTAAGAAACGCGTCTGACCTTTTTGTTTGTTTTTTTCCTAATCTGACCTGAGCTGCCAACCGTATTATTTTTGATGCCCTAAACATTTGTAATGTAATGTGATTTGTTACAATAAACAAGTCGGATCAAATATTATCTTTCTATTCTTTTACCTACCTGGGTGCGCTGACTACTAACATAGTTGCTTAAAATTGCATGCTCTATCTGAATCATGAAAGGAAAAATGTAAGTTTAGTGTCCCTTTAAGCACTGCTTGAGCTAGGCTGCCTGTGACATCATCAGTGGGCAGTGTTTACTCTGGTAATAAATCAAATGTTTTTTTCAGTCTGACACAGCAAATTAGGGGTTAATAATATAGGTGTTTTACAGAACCTACGGCTAGATTTGGAGTTTGGCGGTAGATGGGGTGCTAACGCTACGCGTGGTTTATGTCTAACGCACGGCATTGTTTGACTCCGGTATTTAGAGTTCAAACAAAACCTTCTAACGATACTCCTAACGCGGAATCCTGCCCGCGTTAGACAGTCTCCCATAGAGATCAATGGAAATGAAAAAAACACGCTTTTTTCATCTAACACTCGATCTCGCGAGAAATACGCACAGCTCGGTCATATGACGCATACCACATCATGCACAACAATAACACACCGCAAATGTCACAACAACAATCACTAAACAAAGCACATAAGCATTACACATTCACAAGCGGGGGGAATTTTATTGAAATAAAATACAGGGAATACGCATATACTTTAAGATGCGGAAATACGGAAAATAACAACAAGGAAAAAAAATAATAATACACTAGCAAAATACTCGCATTCAATATTACTATATATTAGGACAAACATACATACACTTCACTAATACCACACCATCGCAAATTCACATTTAAACATAATACTATTGGACAATGTTATAGAAAACGACCACTATGACATCATCGCATTCTACACATTCCACAAATACTAACTCCAAATGAGCATGCGCAAATTCACACACCTAATACACATTGCACAAATAATAAGTAAGAATAAAGCACACCTGAACACAATTTACAACGCAAACCGGTACATCATTAAACATTTACACAGGGTATATAAGCACCACACAAGCATGGCTTCTTTCACTGTGTTGATGGTGGGTTTTTGGAGATTGGAGCTTAGAGATTTTGTGCATTATTGTGAGTCAGTTAGTGTTATCGTGAGTGAGTTAGTGGTAGTGTGAGTTAGAGAGTTAGTGGTAGTGTGAGTTAGAGAGGTAGTGGTAGTGTGAGTTAGAGAGTTAGTGGTACTGTGAGTTAGAGAGTTAGTGGTAGTGTGAGTTAGAGAGTTAGTGGTAGTGTGAGTTAGAGAGTTATTGGTAGTGTGAGTTAGAGAGTTAGTGGTAGTGTGAGTTAGTGAGCGACAGTTGGTTTGGGTGAGTGTGAGAGTGCTTTTTCTGTACACTTAAGACATTTACACGCAAACACATTCAATACATACATACACTTATCAATAACACTACATACACTCCATACCCCATACCCTCTCATACTACACTCCATACCACATTCCCTGTAGTCCCATTCCCTTTCATCCCATTTACTCTTATCCCATACCCCATCCCCATCCCATCCCCATCCCCTAGTTACATTTAGTTTACATATCCTCCTTTTAGTCTTCTTCTTCATTTTGTTCATTTAAATACTCCTTTCCCTCTTTTATTTATATCCCTTTCACACTTTCAGCACTTTTTTTGGTCTTTTTAGTTCTTTATTTTGACCCCCTTTCATTTGATCACACTCACTTTTTGTTTGCTTAGTTGGGGTTTAGTTTAGGGAAGAGATGGAGGGCAGGCAGGGGAGAGGTAGAGGGGGGAGGAGAGGGAGGGGGAGAGGAACAGGGCAGGAAGGGGGGCAGGAAGGGGGGCAGGAAGCGGGGGTGGAAGCGGTGAGTGGACCCAGCCACTTGGTTCAAGATGAACAAGTGGCTGGGCCCAGTGGCGGACAGAGTAGGGCTTCACAGTCCGGGAAACAGAGGGCATTGTCACAGGGGAAGGCCAAGGCGACTAGGGAGGCAAGGTTTTCGATGGAGGAGAAGGAGGCCCTCGTAGAAGCCTATATGGCCAGGTATAGGAGGCTGCAGCATCAGAAGACCACCCCGACTGAGAAGAGGAAGCTCTGGCATGAGATAAGGAATGCAGTCAATGCAGTGGGTGGTCGGAACAGAGATATGGACTCTGTTAAACATCGATACCGGGACTGCAAGATGGATCTTAAGAAAAAGTTAAGCCGGGAGGCCCGACATGCCGCAGGAACCGGTGGCGGCCCTGCACTGGAAATCGATTACTGCCGATGGGAGGAAATGTTGCGTCCCAGCATCTCCGAGGTGGATATAGTCAGTATCGGAGGAATTGATACCGGGAACCTGCCATTCTCATCTGACGGTAAGCTCATTTAAGAATAAATTAACATACGAATGTATTTCAAGGGACACTATACGCAAACCTTTACTTTCATGATTAAGGTAGAGAATACAATTTTAAACAACATTCCAATTTACTTATATTACCTAATTTGCTTCATTCCTTAGATATACTTTAATGAAGAAATAGCCATGCACACGGTGAACCAATCACAGGAGGCAGCTATATGCAGCTACCAATCAGCAGCTTCTAAGCATATCTAGATATGCTTTTCAGCAAAGAATATCCAGAGAATGAAGCTAATTAGATAAGAAAAGTACATTAGAAAGTTGATTATAATTGTATGCTTCGAAATCATGAAAGATAAAACATTGGGTTTCATGTCCCTTTAAGGATCAGATTAATGCTATTACGTTGTTTACACGCATTCACAATTACTTTGCGGTTACATCAGTATCTAGGCTATAGGTTAGGTATGCATTTAAACAGACTGAAAACAAACGCTAAAACATTCAGATTGACCAGAGATATCACAAACACGGTTTAGAAAATGCGGAAATCGTATTGATTGTTAGATTTAAAATTGGATTAATGAGGCTGCATTTGTAATTGTATCGTAAGCTAAGTAATTTAAAGCTTTATTTGGAAATATGCTAATATATACATTTATTTCTTTTTCAAATATACAGAATCTGGGGAGGAGGCAGCACAGCAAATACAGGCTCCTCCTTTTCCCCGGGATGAGAGTGGTGGGGATGAATCTCCACCTCGGAGGGAAGAGGCCCCCCTTGACGAACAGGCCCCCTTTGACGAAGAGGACCCTGAAGCAGAGGAAGAGGCCGCGGAAGCAGAGGCCCCTCAAGGACCAGCAGGCCGCCGTGCACCAGCAGGCCGCCGTGCACGGGTACCCCGCCGTGCACAACAAGAGGAAATAGCGGAGGTGCGGGTTCTACTAGACTACATTGACCAGATGCGTAACTCCCGGATACAAAATATAGAAGGCAGAACTAGAATTCTTGAAGGACAAAACAAAATCATTGAAGGACAAAACAAAATCATTGAAGGCCAAACCCAAATCATACACCTCCTTACTCGAATAGAAGAAGGCCAAAACAGACTCCACCAAGAGATGTTTAATTTGTTCCGGGAGGCGCATGCTGGTCTGCCTCCTGCTGGTCTGCCTCCTGGTCCGCCATCTGCTGGTCTGTCTCCTGCTCCTGGGCCTCCTGCTCCTGGGGCGCCATCTGCTGGGCCTCCTGCTCCTGGGCCGCCATCTGCTGGGCCTCCTGCTCCTGGGCCGCCATCTGCTGGGCCTCCTGCTCCTGGGCCGCCATCTGCTGGGCCTCCTGCTCCTGGGCCGCCATCTGCTGGGCCTCCTGCTCCTGGGCCTCCTGCTGCTGGGCCTCCTGCTGCTGGGCCTCCTCCTGCTGGGCCATCTTCTCCTGACGGGCCATCTTCTCCTGCCGGGCCATCTTCTCCTGCCGGCCCATCTCCTCCTGCCGGCCCATCTCCTCCTGCCGGCCCATCTCCTCCTGCCGGCCCATCTCCTCCTCCTCACCTTGGTTGTCCCAGTACTCTTCCTTCCACTCTTCCCACAACATATCCAATGAGAACTCGTCGGAGTCGGCAGTTGACCCTCCCAGAGCCTCAGCCCCGTGGGAAGAGAGGAAGGAAGAGGAAGTAAGTATTTGTTTTCATGTTTAATGTTTTTTTTTATTTAATGTGTAATGGATAGGTATGTAATGATGTGGTTTTCATACACTTGTGGACCACACTCTGTATATAATCTACTTCTATGGGACCGGGTCCATGGAGGCAGATTGTTTGCAGAGTGTGGGTTATAAGTGTGTGAAAACCACATCACATACCTATCCTTGTTCATGATATTGATTGGTTTCTGTGATGTGATGTCCAAACTGTTTCCCGAATCACAAACAAAATTACCATTACAATTATCCATGATGGCATATTACTGTTTGAATGCCAATAACACAGCTTAAAGGGACAGTCAGAATTATTGATTACAGAGAAAACACTGTATTACGCATTATCAAGTTGGAAACAACAAAACATGGAGAAATACGTGTGACTTATGTGCTTACCCTTGTATCTATGCCTATGAAAAATGACCACTTATTTGTGGTTCTGACATAACAACATTTTAGACAATCAATGATCAACACATGGTAAATATGCTGTATGAGCTCAAGGTTTTATATATACAAATGCTCTCAAAATGCCCTCTGATGGTCAAATTGCATTCTGATTACATGCACTCTTCAAGCTCTAAGAAATGAGCACACGAATCAATGATCAATACATGGTAAATATGCTGTATGAGCTCAAGGTTTTAGATATACAAATGATATCCAAATGCCCTCTAGTGGTCAAATTGCATAATGATTACATGCACTCTTCAAGCTCTAAGAAATGAGCACACGAACCTCATAGGTTTAGCTAGCAAATTAAAATAAACACAGACAAATGATTAATTGGTGAGAAACCTTTGATATCATTGATATTACAAAATTGAATTTTTTAATAATGCAAAATATTATTTGTTTTCTAAACTGTCCCTTTAACAAAATTACATATGCTAACATATATTTGCAGATTGTTGGTATATCTACATGTACTTGTTCAAACAATAAATATTGAAAACAGATTTATATTGACGTGTTAAATAAAGTCTATTTTCTTAAAGAGACATTATTGTGTTAATTTATTTTTAGAAAGACATTTGTTTTAACAATGAATATGGTTTAAAGTCCTTTTAGGAGTGGGGGGTGAAAATATGCTAACAATAATATATTTGGAGATTAACCAATGTGGAACTCATACATGATACAAAAATCAACATTTGCATTAAAGGGACAGTATACTATATTTTTAACAGAACTGCATGTAATAGACACTACTAGAAACAACAAGATTAACATATACTGATATCAATATTACAAAGCTTTAAACACTTTCTAAGAAAATCGGGTTATCTCTATTGAAAATATAGATGAACCCCCATTACAACCGTAAAACAAGACAATACCCCATCATTAACATATGAAAAGACCCTTTACACAAACAGGAGAAAGCTGGAGATGGTACTCACATGAAACTTTGAGGCTTGGCGAGGAGTCTGAAAATTACTTACATTTTATTTGAACAGAAGCAAAATGAGACGTGTATTTGGTAAATAATGGACTATATAACTAGAGACCAAATAAAATATTTTGATTTTTAATGTGAGTGTCTAATGAACCTTTAATAAAATATACGTCGAAATTACATTTAGAAGAAGTCGGCATCATATATTTAGCATATGATAAAGATAAATGAATATTGATTACTTTATTCTAACACAATAGCGCATATATATGAATTAGATATCTTTAACATTAAACACAACAGTCATTTTTCATAAAAAGGAACATATTGTTGACAAACATATTAAACAACATGGACTATAGAGATTTGCACTTGCCTCGAAATATCTTATGCATGAAAACATTTTGCTTTTGTTCGTTTATTCAACCAGACATCCAGCAAAAGAGAATGTGGTGGTCTTTATCAGCTATGGGTCAACAATGTAACATGATGCAAACAATCCATATTCGCCATGTTTTTAAACTTGTCTTCTCATTCACAAACGTGTTTAACGTGCACAAACAAATATTGCGGGACTAAGTAATACAATCAGACGTTTTTTTGCCTTTGCATGTGACGTCTTAATTAACATGGCGCTTCCTTGATCACGTAAGAACGCAATCCAATAAAAGGCACATTCTTGATCACGTAAGAACGCAAACCAAAAAAAGGTGCATCCTTGATCGCGTAAAAACGCCATCCAATAAAAAGTGCATCCTTGATCGCGTAAAAACGTCAGTCAATGCAAGGAATCATTGGACAGCCTGGCAGGTGACGTCTTAAGAACATGGTGTATCCGAGATCGCTGAAAAACCGCAGCCAATACAAGGACTCAGTTGACAGCTTGGCATATCAATAAGAAACGTATTTATATTTTAGTAACTAGTATGTGTCTATATTGCTATCTAGGAATGTCACGAAATCATGAATCATCTTTTCGGACTTGACTGTCCCTTTAACTATAGCTATGGTGTATATCTTTAACATTTAAAAGATACACATGAGAAATACATATGCCATTGATGTTTTAAGATATGTTTAGATTGTTTTGGAATAACAATAATGACACATGTATTGATCAAACGTGTCATTTATTCAAGTTGAAATATGGTCAGCCTACCTATAGCCATATATGGGAGGAGAAGGTTTTTTTAAAAATATTTGGAAAAACATATTCCTCATCTAAAATATGCGCATTACACACAGAGATTGATTTGGTTACACTTTTACAATAATATAGAATTGAAAATGAAATACATGTGCTGTCAACATTACAATAAGATTGTTTATTAATAAGATGATATGTCCTTGTTCATGTAAAAAGGACAAAAACGCTTTAGAAATGGAAATCCATTCATTAACAATTGTGCTCACCATCACTTAAAGGGACATGATTTTTATTTTTAAAAAGAGGATACACAGAGACAATACTATTTCAATAAAATTAACACTTTACAGGGATTATATCATTGTATCAATCCTCAGATGGTGCATCAATTCATGCAGAGTTTATAAATACACACATGGATGTGAAATTTGAAATATACATATATAACAATCTATATATACATATATAAAAGAATTACTATGCTAATCATAATCATGCAATGATAAAGCTTTTAGAAAAATATATAAAGACAAATAATAAAATTACATTGGAGATGTTAATCTTAAAGTCATTTACAATTGTATTACATATATGATTCAGGAAACACCATTATTTTTGGTAGGTCCCTTTAAGGATCAACCAGATAAACTAGAGATTTCAATCAATGACATGAATAAGGAGGACAAAGAATCGTGCAATGACATGTCTTTATAAGTATGTCAGAAAACATCAACAACGTTTATAAATAATCTGGTAAAGATCAGGAAAATTGGAGCCATATGACAAGGTAACAGAGTGCATCACAGTCCATGAAGAAATTTGCCAAGGGCCAGCATAGCCCCATTGGAGCCATATGACAAGGTAACATAGTGCATCACAGTCCATGAAGAGAGTTGCCAAGGGCCAGCATAGCCCCATTGGAGCCATATGACAAGGTAACAGAGTGCATCACAGTCCATGAAGAGAGTTGCCAAGGGCCAGCATAGCCCCATTTGAGCCATATGACAAGGTAACAGAGTGCATCACAGTCCATGAAGAGAGTTGCCAAGGGCCAGCATAGCCCCATTGGAGCCATATGACAAGGTAACATAGTGCATCACAGTCCATGAAGAGAGTTGCCAAGGGCCAGCATAGCCCCATTTGAGCCATATGACAAGGTAACAGAGTGCATCACAGTCCATGAAGAGAGTTGCCAAGGGCCAGCATAGCCCCATTGGAGCCATATGACAAGGTAACAGAGTGCATCACAGTCCATGAAGAGAGTTGCCAAGGGCCTGCATAGCCCCATTGGAGCCATATGACAAGGTAACAGAGTGCATCACAGTCCATGAAGAGAGTTGCCAAGGGCCAGCATAGCCCCATTGGAGACATATGACAAGGTAACAGAGTGCATCACAGTCCATGAAGAGAGTTGCCAAGGGCCAGCATAGACCCATTTGAGCCATATGACAAGGTAACAGAGTGCATCACAGTCCATGAAGAGAGTTGCCATGGGCCAGCATAGCCCCATTGGAGCCATATGACAAGGTAACATAGTGCATCACAGTCCATGAAGAGAGTTGCCAAGGGCCAGCATAGCCCCATTGGAGCCATATGACAAGGTAACAGAGTGCATCACAGTCCATGAAGAGAGTTGCCAAGGGCCAGCATAGCCCCATTTGAGCCATATGACAAGGTAACAGAGTGCATCACAGTCCATGAAGAGAGTTGCCAAGGGCCAGCATAGCCCCATTGGAACCATATGACAAGGTAACATAGTGCATCACAGTCCATGAAGAGAGTTGCCAAGGGCCAGCATAGCCCCATTTGAGCCATATGACAAGGTAACAGAGTGCATCACAGTCCATGAAGAGAGTTGCCAAGGGCCAGCATAGCCCCATTGGAGCCATATGACAAGGTAACAGAGTGCATCACAGTCCATGAAGAGAGTTGCCAAGGGCCAGCATAGCCCCATTGGAGCCATATGACAAGGTAACAGAGTGCATCACAGTCCATGAAGAGAGTTGCCAAGGGCCAGCATAGCCCCATTTGAGCCATATGACAAGGTAACAGAGTGCATCACAGTCCATGAAGAGAGTTGCCAAGGGCCAGCATAGCCCCATTTGAGCCATATGACAAGGTAACAGAGTGCATCACAGTCCATGAAGAGAGTTGCCAAGGGCCAGCATAGCCCCATTGGAGCCATATGACAAGGTAACAGAGTGCATCACAGTCCATGAAGAGAGTTGCCAAGGGCCAGCATAGCCCCATTGGAGCCATATGACAAGGTAACAGAGTGCATCACAGTCCATGAAGAGAGTTGCCAAGGGCCAGCATAGCCACTTTGGAGCCATATGACAAGGTAACAGAGTGCATCACAGTCCATGAAGAGAGTTGCCAAGGGCCAGCATAGCCCCATTGGAGACATATGACAAGGTAACAGAGTGCATCACAGTCCATGAAGAGAGTTGCCAAGGGACAGCATGGCCCCATTTGAGACATATGACAAGGTAACAGAGTGCATCACAGTCCATGAAGAGAGTTGCCAAGGGCCAGCATAGCCCCATTGGAGCCATATGACAAGGTAACAGAGTGCATCACAGTCCATGAAGAGAGTTGCCAAGGGCCAACATAGCCCCATTGGAGACATATGACAAGGTAAAAGAGTGCAACAGGCACATTAATAATCAGAAAAAAGGCCAAATGGCAACCATAACAAAAACATCAACATGTGGACGGAGGATTCTTATCTGCGCCCTTGGAGCATCTCCAGATCCTCCACTTACTGGTCATCCCCTTCATCGTCCTGTGCATGTCCAGCTACAGATTCAAGCATTGAGTTCCACCACCTCATCTGACGTAGAGTCATATGCTGAACCTGTAGCTGGGCCTGCATGGTGTCGTCCATCCCTCTCAGGACAGCTACATTCCTCAACACGGCCTGCTCTATGTGTGCTAGACCTTTGAGCGTGAGCCATGTTGAGTCACAGCCTAAAATAAAGAATAAATAAAATATTAATGATAATTACACAACAGACAAAATAAAAAGCAAATATACATTGTCATCATAAAGACAAATAATTCTTTAAATTAATTTGTTGACATTGATTATTTACACATGAAATATGTTATTCAGACAGACCTAAACCATTAAATGGACATTTTAATCCAACATGTTGTCCCCTTTAATTGGTTTTTGATGATCCACTTTTACAGCTTGAGTGTCTAAAATCTTGTTAAAGGATTTACATTGTACTTACATTAGCAATTTTAAGATTTTAGTTATACTGTGGTAGGCACACCTATCCTTAAACATTTTGGCGTTGAGGACAAGCTGTGTAAACATAGCAACCAGAAGAAATTACATTCCCACTGGGTTATACAAGATATAATGTATGAACATTTGGACATAAATATTTGGATCCAAAAAGTGGTGATTGGTATATGTAGTGATATCAAATTAAAGGGACAGTAAACCTAAATATTTTAGTTACTGATTCAGATAGAGCATGACATTAAAACGAATTATTAATTTACTCGTATTCTTTAAATGTTTGAATTCTCGAGCTATATTTTAAATGCAAGAATGTAAGTTTATAGGGCAGGCCATTTTTGGTTATCAACTTTGGTTGTCCCTGTTGATTGATGGATACATTCATCCAACAATAAAGAAATGATGTCCATATTTTTTTTTAATAAAAAAAAAAATATAGGCATTTCTTTGTTTCAATAAAGATAGCAAGAGAATGAAGAATAATTGATAAGAGTAGTAAATTATAAATTTGATTAACATTGCATGCTCTATTTGAATCACAATTGAAAAATTTTCATTCAGTGTACCTTTAAGTATCTTATAATGTTGATTTTGAATGATACTTACAGCTGTGCCTGGGAAGGACAATCCGACACCCAGGACAATAAAGGTTGAGACAGGGGGGAGGGATGGGATTGGGTTGTGGAGGGATGGGATTGGGTTGGGGAGGGATGGGCTGCTGCTCTGGGGTAGCCCGTACAGCTGGGGAGTGGTGAGTTGGGGGCTAGGCAGCTGGGGTAGCTGTACGGGCCAAAAGACGGGGAGAGCGGCGAAGGGGGACGAAGGGGCGTTTTTTGGGAGGGATATGACAGGACAAATGGGAAGGGCCGGGAGGGGCAGGGGGCTGGGTACAGGACTGGGCAGGGGGCTGGGCAGGGGACTGGGCAGGGGGCTGGGCAGGGGACTGGGCAGGGGGCTGGGCAGGGGGCTGGGCAGGGGACTGGGCAGGGGGCTGGGCAGGGGACTGGGCAGGGGAGGAACAATGATGACCAGAAGCAGAGGATCCATCTGAAATAAATATAATAAATATATTAACATCTCATACATCATGAAATCAAATCAACGCATTTCAACTTGATTATGTTTGCAATATACTTAGAAGTGTGTTTGAATTTCTAAACAATGATGACATGAGGATATGGTATGCATATAGGCACTCAGATGAATATCAATGACTGTCTGTACAATTCTAAAATTATTATTGTGTTTTGGCCTAGAATATGCATGTGACATCATGATGGCATGAATTTCAAATCCAAATATTTAAACAAATCCAAGCATATCTTCATGCTGCCTGATATATAAAGGGGGCAGTAGTGTATTTGAACAGACAAATAATATTCCTTTTTAAAGTGCAAAAGCTGTAGACTTTGAATGTCTTCAATAAAATGATTTCCAATAAAGCAACATGTTGGAAACATGTTAGATATATTTCACATACCATCAGACTTCAAGGGAGCCTCTTCCTCCTCCGTCCCACATGTTAAATCAATCTCTGTAAAACATAACATGTTGTGTACACGTTAAGATCAGATATTATAACATATGTTACTGTTGCTCAAAGACACACATCAATTTTGCATTAAAGATATACACACCCAAAGTTATGATTTACATAATTTTGATGGAGCATACAAATGACATTAGATTTGTTATTCTCAATGATTCAGATTTTCTATTTATTGTTTGTATTAATTTTAAAATCATAAAAGCATAGTACATTGAACATTTAAGATTTCTCATGTGTGTATCACTTGATGATTGTTGTCAAAAATGAACCTGGAAACAAACATATGCTATACATCTTCTGAATAACAAAGGTGTAGACTAAGAAAGTTTTAATTCTTAATCTTTCAATATTCAAATAAAATTAATATATAATCAGAGGAGTCAATTATATGTTTGTTTCAAATGTTATGCTTCATCAGAATCATGCTCATAATATTGATTACCAATACACCTTCAATGACATATAAATGAGTCAATGGACTTACCAGAAGACCGCAAAGGCGGCTCTGTGTCGGTGCTGGATTCCTCTGGGCTCCCCACACCAACTCTCTCTATGAATGATATAGATATATATTAGTGAACACATTTGGGATAGCACTAAATCACATCTGTATCGATTTATAAGAATAATCAACTTGAAAATGTGAAGAATAGAGCAGTCATTAGCAAAAAAAAAAATGCTTTATTGAATCAAGGGGATTCTGTAAAAAATGATGTATTGAACATATGTTTAATTTCTGACTATATTAGACATCAAACTCATCTCATACAATGCCATTGCATATCTAAATATACCCATTGATCAATGTTCTTGAAAGAATACACACAAACCACATTTTGAATAACAGCTGTTGACAAATATAAACAAAGACATGTGGCACATCGAGCCATTTGTGCAATGTACAGTAATCTTGTTTTGGACACAACACATATTGATCACAATACCAAACCAAATTGATTAGTACAAATATGTAAACATGGTGCTGTTAAAGTATGCTTATATCTATAAAGTAACTCCAACAGTGAATATGTGAATTATATATCAATATTGTCTAATCCAAAGAATGTAAGGATTAATGAATCAATTGTTTATTAAAGGGACACTGACATGATTTATTTCAATCATTGATTTCACTGTTCAAACTGTTCCAAATGATTTAACATTGACTCCTATTATAATTTTAATGTTGCTACATTTTAATCTTAAAGGCAGATAAGCAATATTGGATTCAATAAATATTGTTTGTTGAAGGTATCCACCGAATTTTGGTCAACCAAAATTGAGCTGCAGATAAACGTACATTCTTGATTTTAAAATACATTTAGCAATAGAATATTTCACATATGATTATAGTATTATATTTAAATGTTGCTTAATATTGCATGCTCTATCTGAATGACAACATTAATAATTTTAGCTCAGTGTCCCTTTAATATAAAAATATATTGATTTGACAAGGTTGGTGTTAATGAATTCTCTACTCCATATGTTGATGTAATGAATGGGATTGAGCATGCAATTCGAATCTAATATGTTATTTAAGGATATCCTAAGAATTATTTAATTTTCATCTATTAAAGGGACATGAAGCTCTAAATGTGTAATTGTATACTTTTTGAAACTATGTACTACTGTTATCTGAACACATGATTTTAACTTTTGACCCAATGCCAATTTATGCATAAAAAAACAGCCGGATAATACCAGTAATGCATTGTTTAACCTAAACCAAAATCAATATGTTTTTAGAAGAACTAAAACAATAGACTGAACCAATGTAGCTCATAAAATGTTTAAACAAAACAATAAAATCACGTTTACAAATCATTCAATGTAAAATTTAGTTGGCTTGTCCCTTAAATGACGTGATCAATTTCAAAAATGGAATCTATATTTTTAAAAACAAATCATATGCAAAAGTGTGTGAATTTTTTCAAAATGTATACAAATAAGATTAAGCAATACACAAGGGAAGAATATAAATTGGACATTCAAAGAATCTTACATTAAAAATAAGATATCCAGAATAGATGGGATATTTTAAATTTGATAAAAATTCAGAGTAGTCTTACAATGTAATCCTATGTTGTTGTTTTTTTAATTCTTATTTGTAAATATTTTACTAATCCATTTTGAAGATACATATAAATATTGAACAATGTGGATTTAGTATGTAATGTTCTGTCCATGTTTCTAAGACACATGTCAATTAAAATGAGACATACCATACTGTGACAAGCCCTGGCTTGAGGATCCAGTACCAACATCCAGATCTGTAATATATTAAATGAGGATTGGATATCATTAATACAAATCATGCCATGTTTAAAATCTTTACATTATTAGCAAATCAATTAAAAACTATTAATCTTTTGGTAGTCCCATGAGTTAATTGTTTCCTCAATTAAATTCATGATAAATATATCCTTTACTCTTATTTTCAATCATTTGTGTTGTTTACTGTAGCTTTAATTATTTTTTTGTGTTATTTCATTCTCATCAATTGATGGGCATATGTTATTATTTTTTTGGATTCTGCTATTTTTTTTTATTATGTATAATATTGAAAATAAGAATACTGTATTCTTCACATATATAATAATTCACATTTCATTTTGACCAACATGTATAAAGCAATGCCACTTACAGCAAACCCATGTTAACGTGTATGCGCAATTCTAATTTTCGCGATCATTGCGCAATGATTCCAAGCGGAATTACGCATCCGTCATTTGACCAACATGTATAAAGCAATGCCACTTACAGCAAACCCATGTTAACGTGTATGCGCAATTCTAATTTTCGCGATCGTTGCGCAATGATTCCAAGCGGAATTACGCATCCGTCATTTGACCAACATGTATAAAGCAATGCCACTTACAGCAAACCCATGTTAACGTGTATGCTCAATTCTAATTTTCGCGATCATTGCGCAATGATTCCAAGCGGAATTACGCATCCGTCATTTGACCAACATGTATAAAGCAATGCCACTTACAGCAAACCCATGTTAACGTGTATGCGCAATTCTAATTTTCGCGATCATTGCGCAATGATTCCAAGCGGAATTACGCATCCGTCATTTGACCAACATGTATAAAGCAATGCCACTTACAGCAAACCCATGTTAACGTGTATGCGCAATTCTAATTTTCGCGATCATTGCGCAATGATTCCAAGCGGAATTACGCATCCGTCATTTGACCAACATGTATAAAGCAATGCCACTTACAGCAAACCCATGTTAACGTGTATGCGCAATTCAATTTTCGCTCTGTGACGCATATTCTGTAGAGCGCAAGAAACATCATTCCTATTTCATGTGTCACTAATCTAAAATCAGATATCTAAACATCATATGTAGTGTATGTTGTGAGATCTGTATAGGTTTAGTATCTGACTATATACACATTTTCTAAAATTCTAATCAAATATTAAGATATTATATGAAGTTGGATAGTTACCTGATTCAGATTCTCTTTCATCTCCTCCCAGGCCACCGGACGGAGAAGCAGCTGCCCTGGCCCCCGCGTCAGGACTTTCAGATCCCGCAGCTGGGAGGGAAGAAGAGGAGGCCGAGGATGGCGAGGATCTAAATCTTTTGGGGACCCGGAGATTGAGGAGCTCGCATAAAGTCACCTCATAAGGGAGTAGGTATAGTTTCCGCTGGGCCTTTCTTTGGCCCCCTCTTTTATGGGCTTGTACCCAGTCCCTTATGAGGTTGACTTTTTTTGTCAAGTGCAACCTCATATCTCCGAATCTCCTCATGATTTGATCCTGGCTCCTCTGGACGCCACACACCAATTTAACCGCATTGGTGATAGACTCCCAGAGGGCCTTCTTAACGGGCGCATCTGTCGACCTCCTCTTGTTCCCAAACAGCTGGGGATAAAAGTCCTTGATGGCGTGGACCAGTGCAGCGCTCTCCTGCTTGGTGAACCTGGGAGATGACATGCCTGCTGGGTTGTCCAATAAATATATTATAATAATATAAACTGCCTGCAGGCATTAGAGAACTGACAAAGATGGCAACGTGTAATGGACTTTTATATGGTGAAGTAAACATGAGATGCACCATGGGACAAGTTATCTGTACATCTGATTGGATAAAAGTTTGAAATATTGTTAGAATGTCTGTGAGACCATCCTGACTCAAGTTGTGTTTGTGTGATGAACTCTGATTGGCCGTTCCTTAATGTTTCATATCTTAGTAACTTCCTCACACATACCTCCTGGTGGTGCTGTTACTTCATTTTTCATGTAGACTTATTTGTAACTCATGGGCCTGTCATGCGGATATGTGTGACGCAGATTTAATATCCGTGATCCGTTAAATATTAATGTTTACATTATCTTTAAAATCTAATACTGTCACATTATTAAATGTTGTATACATTTTTCGGTTTAATAACGGTCTGTTTCTTTAATACAAATACACATTTAATATTGTATGTCTTTATTGTTCATAAAATCAATTTGTTGACTTATTGTGAAGTATTGACATTGCTCTATTAAATGTATTTTATAATGCAAATTGATTGTGTGCTATTGCGTGACATTAGACTCTAATGTTTAAAGATGCAAATCTGGTGTTTCAAGATCCGTTTCCCACGCAACATTTCTGAATGTTCAAATTCAGGTTATAATGTCAGTAACTTGGATAATCTGTTTATAGATGTTAAACTACAGGTTTGTTTGTTATTAGTAAATAAACCTCGAGCTTGTATTTGTCTGAACTGCTCATATATGTTATTGTGCAATGGCGTCTTTATTTTTAAATAGACATTACAAACAAACAATTGTATCAAATGATCTGTAGAGATAGAAAATTGTTTAGACTTTAAAATGTAACTCAATTTATCTTTGTATTTAGATATCCTCAACATAAGAAATTTAAATGCACATGGTTGAGCCAATCACATAAGGCATCTCTGTGCATCCACCAATCTTCATCTACTGAGCCTATCTCGATATGCTTTTCAAGCAAAGTATGTCAAGATAAGAAGAGAAGTAAATACACTCTTTAAATCTCTTAAAGGGACACTGTCCAAACAAATTTAGCGTTCATGATTCAGATTGAGCATGAAATGTTAAGCAACTTTATAATTTAATCCGATTCTCAAATGTTAAGATTTATCTTGTTATCTTTCTTTGCAAATCAATAATGATATTTTAGATTACGGACAATTTTTGCAAAAAACCTGGGTTGTCCTTGATGATTGTTGGATAAATTAATCCAACCAAAAAAAACAAGTTCTGTCCAGAGTACTGAAGCAAATAAATTATCAATTTAATGCCTTATTTTTAAAGTAATGATAGCAACATCACGAGGAACATTGATAATATGAGACAATTTATAAAGTTGCTTAAAATAGAATACTCATTCAGAATGTATAAATCATTAATTTTTAACTGTCTCCCTTTAAGTATATTTTGAGTTCATGTCCCTTTAAAGAGACATTTCACAATAATGCTTGAAAAATCATAAACCTAGGCACATTCCTTTTGCTAAATTAGTATAACATATGAGTAAAGCATATTTAGATTAACTTCTGGATTGTTTTACACACTGACCGAAATATATATTGTAATGGATGTATTTCGCAGTCTTCAGCTTAGAGGGACATTAAGCTATATGCTATTTATGCATTTTGGATAAGATTATAATATTTGAACAACTTAATATGTTTTTCTATTCAATCATTAGATTGTAATTATATATATTCTTGGATTAAATACATATCTACATAGGCTATTTTGATGCTGATTGTTGGTTGCACATAGATGCCTTATGTAATTGACTAAGATATGTGCATTGATGTATATTTTTCGAAGTATATTTAAAGACTGAATGTAATTCTATAGTACTTTCTAAATATGTTTAAATTCTTTTATGATTTTTTTAAAAATCAATACACAATATACTTTGTGAATGTCCCTTTAAGGACAAAAACATTCAGAATGTTGATTTAACATTGTCGAAAGAAACTAAAGGGGAATGAAAATTATATATAGATATGTGATGTCTAACCCAAGAGGTAAGATTTTAAAAACTACATAATATTAATAACTATAGTTAAATGTCCCTTTAAATGACTCCACTAGAAAATAAAATCTATTAACATGGCATCCAATAACTAGCTTGTGAAAAATATGAAGTTAAATGACCTACCATTTATAAATGTAAACATTTATAAATTTAATAAAATAATGTTTTGAGATACCTAAGGAAGATACAAGATCTTATAAAATTAATTTTACATTCAACAACACTGTCACTTTAATGTAAGTGAACCACTTCCCCTTCTTAAAAGTGAAATTAAAAAATGTAGGTCAAATTCTGACTACATATCCGAAATTATTTTAACATCTAAGAATTTCAAAAGAAAAGCATCAATGGATCTCACTCCCCAATTAATTTAAAAAAGATAGTTTAATTTAATATTCTCTGAATCAGTGGATTTTCTAAAATGAATGCATAATTTGATCTTATGCATGTGCTTGTCAAATAGACAAATACCAGTCATGGGAGTCAAATTGTTTTTTATTGACAGATTATATGGATATTTATTATAATCTGTTCAAAAGAGTGTATTTAATAATAAAATGTTGATTATTACCATTTAAAAATAAAAAGTTTTTTAAACAAAAACAAAAACAAAAAAATATTCCTGGAAGTCATCAGATGACAATCTGAAATTAAAATTTTTTTTTTTACAAAGTTAATACACACGTTGTAAAATATTCATAAAATACATTTACAATCATCTTGTGTCTATGCTCTAACTTTGTGCAACATTTTATCAAGATATTTATTATTTAAATTTAAAAATAAATAAAATAAACATACACCATTATATTGTGTAATAAAAATTAAATTTAAATATCAGAATTTCTAATTATACATAATAATGTATATCACATTTCAATAATAAATATATATGTATGCTGAACATAAATGTAATATTTCATGTCCATTCAAATACCTCTATATCAACTATAATATGTATTCCTTTTTCTGATTGTGATACCTAAATATCTAATTATGAACTAAATATGACTAATGTATGTAAGCTACTAATATTCGACATTCTTCCTGTGATTCTTAACTAGCATGCATTGGTAAACCAACCTGGATAATGCATGGTCTTTGAAAGTCAATTCAGGGGTAAACAGTTGATCTTCAATAGGTGTCTTATTCATCATTTCATAAAATAGAGGACTGAAATACCATCTAAAAAAGGAAAATCATCTAAGTGTCTGATTGTGATTCCTAAATATCTAATTATGAACTAAATATGACTAATGTATGTAAGCTACTAATATTCGACATTCTTCCTGTGATTCTTAACTAGCATGCATTGGTAAACCAACCTGGATAATGCATGGTCTTTGAAAGTCAATTCAGGGGTAAACAGTTGATCTTCAATAGGTGTCTTATTCATCATTTCATAAAATAGAGGACTGAAATACCATCTAAAAAAGTAAAATCATCTAAGTGTCTGATTGTGATACCTAAATATCTAATTATGAACTAAATATGACTAATGTATGTAAGCTACTAATATTCGACATTCTTCCTGTGATTCTTAACTAGCATGCATTGGTAAACCAACCTGGATAATGCATGGTCTTTGAAAGTCAATTCAGGGGTAAACAGTTGATCTTCAATAGGTGTCTTATTCATCATTTCATAAAATAGAGGACTGAAATACCATCTAAAAAAGGAAAATCATCTAAGTGTCTGATTGTGATACCTAAATATCTAATTATGAACTAAATATGACTAATGTATGTAAGCTACTAATATTCGACATTCTTCCTGTGATTCTTAACTAGCATGCATTGGTAAACCAACCTGGATAATGCATGGTCTTTGAAAGTCAATTCAGGGGTAAACAGTTGATCTTCAATAGGTGTCTTATTCATCATTTCATAAAATAGAGGACTGAAATACCATCTAAAAAAGGAAAATCATCTAAGTGTCTGATTGTGATACCTAAATATCTAATTATGAACTAAATATGACTAATGTATGTAAGCTACTAATATTCGACATTCTTCCTGTGATTCTTAACTAGCATGCATTGGTAAACCAACCTGGATAATGCATGGTCTTTGAAAGTCAATTCAGGGGTAAACAGTTGATCTTCAATAGGTGTCTTATTCATCATTTCATAAAATAGAGGACTGAAATACCATCTAAAAAAGGAAAATCATCTAAGTGTCTGATTGTGATACCTAAATATCTAATTATGAACTAAATATGACTAATGTATGTAAGCTACTAATATTCAACATTCCTTCTGTGATTCTTAACTAGCATGCATTGGTACACCAACCTGGATAATGCATGGTCTTTGAAAGTCAATTCAGGGGTAAACAGTTGATCTTCAATAGGTGTGTTATTCATCATTTCATAAAATAGAGGACTGAAATACCATCTAAAAAAGTAAAATCATCTAAGTGTCTGATTGTGATACCTAAATATCTAATTATGAACTAAGTATGACTAATGTATGTAAGCTACTAATATTCGACATTCTTCCTGTGATTCTTAACTAGCATGCATTGGTAAACCAACCTGGATAATGCATGGTCTTTGAAAGTCAATTCAGGGGTAAACAGTTGATCTTCAATAGGTGTCTTATTCATCATTTCAAAAATAGAGGACTGTGAAATACCATCTAAAAATTTGAAAATAATCTAAGTGTCTCCAATAGGATGCCTCCACAGCCTTATTCTATCAAATAGTTGGCACTTACCATGTGAACATGTCTTTGTATGGTTTTCAAGGTCAGCAGATTTGAAAGATAATGCCAGACATGATCCCATTGGTATTCTTCAATTTCAATCTTGTCTTTTTCCACTGTCAGTCTGGGAATTCTTCACTGTCATTCTTCGAATTCTTCCCTTTCAGTCTTTACATGAAGTCATCTCCCTAATGGCATATTTTTTTTAAAAATTACTAATACAAGTGTGTGAATCAGTTCTGTACCCCTCTCCCACCCCCCATTTCTGAATATATTTCTGTCACTAGCTTACTAAGCATGTGTAGCATCTTGTGTTATGTTCTATCAAGTGTGAAGATGAGTCATATTGAGCAGAACGAACCTCTAATGTGTGACATTGAACCATAGTCATGCTAGAGGATAGTTATGCTAGAGGATCCCTTTCTGAGTATTTACATTTTAAGTAATGTGTAAACTAAATACTAGTTTAGAAAATGTATGCCATATGATGTATTTGTGTACAATTCATGCCAGCCACAGTCCATACATTTATACTTACCAGCTGATGTCCTCTTTAAAAACCAGGTGGCAAAGACTCGCTACAGGACCCAATGACCAGAGCATCACCTATATTAAGAAGTAAAACACATTTTTAGCATTTGATGAACAATTCTAACATGTTTGCACAATTCTCTACTTGTCATTTCCCTAGCGTTCACATCTATTGACAATACTCCAGTTTAACTTTTATTATTTACCTTCTAAAGTGGAGGTTGATGATGTCTGCTCTGACATTGAGCCCCTTGTCCCGGAATGGACCCTCTAGAACAGGATCATCCTCCTCATCTCTGAGGAGGTTTCGGTGCGCCTGGACGCCCTGCAGTATTCCAGCCCGCTGTGCAATATTATGCAGGACACTACAGGCTATAACGATCTTAGCCACCTTCTTTGGGTTGTACTGGAGGGCTCCTCCCGACCTGTCCAGGCACCTGAACCTCATCTTCAGGAGCCCGAACATTCGTTCAACCACCGCCCTGGTTCTCTTATGAGCCCTATTGTAGCGCTCCTCAGACACATCAGTCGGGCTACGCAAGGGGGTAATAAGCCAAGGGCGGCTCATGTACCCAGAATCACCTATAAATGATGAACAGAACATAATTCAAACTGAATCCTCAAAATAGTATTTTGAGTCCAATAAAAAAATTTGTACACGATAATCCACTAACAAATGTTTATTTTTTAAAAGAATAATCTAGTTAAATATTATTCTCTAGCTTCCCATTTCAGCTAAGACATGCTACATATGCGTATTTCTCCTAAACCAAACATTGTGTAAAATGCAAACTAAATGGTTACATTGCATTCTCTATCTGAGCATTTAAGGTAAGACATGCTACATATCTGCATTGAACTAAAACTAGACATTAGCGGAAAGAGACAATGACATGGTTAAATTGCATTAGCTAATATCTTCCCATTTCAGCTAAGACATGCTACATATGCGTATTTCTCCTAAACCAAACCTTGTGTAAAATGCTAACTAAATGGTTACATTGCATTCTCTATCCGAGCATTTAAGTTAAGACATGCTACATATCTGCATTGAACTAAAACTAGACATTAGCGGAAAGAGACAATGACATGGTTAAATTGCATTAGCTAATATCTTCCCATTTCAGCTAAGACATGCTACATATGCGTATTTCTCCTAAAAAAAACATTGTGTAAAATGCAAACTAAATGGTTACATTGCATTCTCTATCTGAGCATTTAAGGTAAGACATGCTACATATCTGCATTGAACTAAAACTAGACATTAGCAGAAAGAGACAATGACATGGTTAAATTGCATTAGCTAATATCTTCCCATTTCAGCTAAGACATGCTACATATGCGTATTTCTCCTAAACCAAACCTTGTGTAAAATGCTAACTAAATGGTTACATTGCATTCTTTATCAGAGCATTTAAGGTAAGACATGCTACATATCTGCATTGAACTAAAACTAGACATTAGCGGAAAGAGACAATGACATGGTTAAATTGCATTAGCTAATATCTTCCCATTTCAGCTAAGACATGCTACATATGCGTATTTCTCCTAAATTAAACCTTGTGTAAAATGCAAACTAAATGGTTACATTGCATTCTCTATCTGAGCATTTAAGGTAAGACATGCTACATATCTGCATTGAACTAAAACTAGACATTAGCGGAAAGAGACAATGACATGGTTAAATTGCATTAGCTAATATCTTCCCATTTCAGCTAAGACATGCTACATATGCGTATTTCTCCTAAACCAAACCTTGTGTAAAATGCTAACTAAATGGTTACATTGCATTCTCTATCTGAGCATTTAAGGTAAGACATGCTACATATCTGCATTGAACTAAAACTAGACATTTGCGGAAATAAAAATAAATGGTTAAATTGCATCCTATAGCTGAACATTACGCTAACATTTTAAAACTACAGTGGCAATTGTCAAACTAATTAACCATGTTGTGCACAAATACTCACCAACGAGATACCCAGGGGGCATTTGTCTTTCCTCAAACGGTCTCCACAGGGACGACTGAGCGAGGATGCGGGCATCATGACAAGCTCCTCCAAAATTCGCACACACATGCATAATCCTCATCTGTGCTTCACAAACATACTGCACGTTGAGGCTATGAAAATGTTTGCGATTTCTGAAGGGAAAGTCATCAATTGGAGCACGCAGCGCAATGTGGGTACAATCTATGGCTCCCAAGACATTGGGCAATTGAGCAATATCAAAGAATTCCCGCTTCAGGCGCCTCCAATCACCATCATTTTGTGGGAATCCTATGTATTGCTTACTGATACGTACCATGGCGTCCAGAAAGTTATCAAACACCACAGAGAATGTACCTTGAGACAGGCCATGCATGTACATTTCTCCGGATTGAAAACTCCCGGAGGCCAGGACGTATAGACAACTTAGCATCTTACTCATGGCGCGAACAGCAGTCCTTATTCTTATACGTGGCTCCAAATGAGGTTTAAGAAGATCGTAAAGGCCAATGAGCTGTTCGCGATTGAGCCGATACTTATCATAAACCTCAAAGTCGCTCATGTTTTCCAAGGTGGGTCTCACCCTGTAGACACGAGGACCTCGAACCAGACGACCCCTTCATCTCAGTCTGAGCCGCCGAGGCTGCCTGATACGATCAACAGCTAGTTCGCCAATAGCAGCACCAGCAGTGTCTACCATGTCATCGTCATCCATCGTTCAAAACAGCGTAACAAGGTATGCACTTGATCTGATGTGGATCACAAGTGATGCATTGGCCATGTTGTTTGGGGGATTTATAGTACAATTAGTCCAATGGTAGTGAGTTTGTAATGATTGCTAATTGTATTCACTTGTTTGTATGTGAGCGGCGCGAATGCTTTCACAGTGGGCGTTTTTTTGTTGTTTGCTGAAATGTTGTTTTCCCACAATGAATCTCAATGTGAAAGTGTACAATATCACACATACAGTGCATGTTTGTAATGTTTGATCATATGCGTAATCAATATTTCTTAAACGCGATCTTATAGTAACAAGCACACGTCCAGGCTAACATGAATGAAAGTGCATAGTTGTGTATAATGTGCATCGAATGTGATCGATCAATGTTGCTGCAACATTGTTTGAAAACGATAAAGTAACATCTGCCATCTGTAGTATTGTATATATAAGTGATTGCCGAGCTGTCAATATTGTACGCGTCCCTTTAAAATCGCAATAATAATTCAGAACTTCCCGTCTGCCATCTGTAGTATTGTTTATATAAGTGATTGCCGAGCTGTCAATATTGTACGCGTCCCTTTAAAATCACAATAATAATTCAGAACTTCCCGTCTGCCATCTGTAGTATTGTATATATAAGTGATTGCCGAGATGTCAATATTGTATGCATCCCTTTAAAATCGCAATAATAATTCCGAACTTCCCGTCTGCCATCTGTAGTATTGTATATATAAGTGATTGCCGAGCTGTCAATATTGTATGTCTCCCATTCAAATCTCAATAATACTGAATAACTTCCGGCTGTCATCTGTAGTATTGTGTATATAAGTGATTTCCGAGCTGTCAATAGTGTATGCGTCCCTTTCAAATCGCAATAAAAAATCTGAACTTCCGGCTGTCATCTGTAGTATTGTATATATAAGTGATTGCCGAGCTGTCAATATTGTATGCGTCCCTTTAAAATCGCAATAATAATTAAGAACTTCCCATCTGCCATCTGTAGTATTGTATATATAAGTGATTGCCGAGCTGTCAATATTGTATGCGTCCCATTCAAATGGCACTAATACTGAATAACTTCTGGCTGTCATCTGTAGTATTATATATATAAGTGATTTGCGATCTGACAATATTTATTAATTGTCCCATTCAAATCTCCCTAATAATGCTGTTCCAAACTGTTATTTACGTATATGTTGTATTGTAGTATTGAATGTAAAAGTTCAGAAAGGGGCGGTACAGTCGTGAATCTGTAATGTGTATGGTTGAATCTTCTAATGACGTCATCATATTATTAACCTGCCTATGTAGTTCTGAAATCCTCATTGTGTTGTTGTATTGTGCTACATTGTTATTGTGTGCTGAATAAAATCTAAATGTGTGCTTTGTGGTTGCGTGATGGGTGATGCGTGTTATGTACATATACGTATATATTGTGATTGTGTCCCACATATGCTGACTTCTATATAGCGGTCTGGCATTGTTGTTCCTTCCCATAAAGTGACATCTGTAATCTTGTGTAATGATGTTCTTCTTGTACGTAATTCCTAATGGTTTATTGTGATGGAATCATGATGTTAAAAGTACAGTAAAATCCATATGTTCTGTTTTGTGATTCCTAGAGCGAATGTAATGTGTTTTTCCCCCATCATTTGAATGCACATGTATGAGTGAATGCTAAAAGTAATGTATGTGCATCCATGACTGATCATGTGTTAAGCCTATGTAGATATGCAGTTGCTGCAAGCATATGAGTTGAATAAATGAAATACAATAATAAAGGTAAATGAGAGGTGTTTCCCATTGTGTACTGTTTGTGAATCCTGAAAAGTTAAAAATAATTTTTGTGTCCGTTTAAATGTGATTTTTTTGTTAAAAAAGTTTGTTACTAGTGATGTTGATTTGTAGTTGATGTAATATAAAAGTATGAAACAATTTAATGCTGTTGTGAATATTCAATAAGTACAATCCATAAGTCCACCATAGGGAAATAGTAATTTCTTGATCTATTTATCATAGCTGGGTCTAACGCAGAAAAGCATGTATTTTTTTCCTATTTCTAGCGCTGGTATTTGGAGTTTTTTTGTCTACGCTATTTGCGTGCGTTAGGGAAATCTGTCTGTCGCGTGCACGAGCACGTCTTCCCCATAGAAGTCAATGGAGGCTCAAAATTTAGGTCAATTTTTTTTCAAAGACTGGTTTTCCTCGTAAAGTGAGTGACGTCATGAGCTTGTGTGAAAAAGTAACTAAATCGTGTTCATTTTGTAATAAATAACTTTTTTGTGTATGTAATGTGGTGTATATTGTTTGTATGCATTGATGAGTGTATGTTTGTGATAATCTTATTAGTTAGATGTAGCTATATGAGGGTCTTTTCCCGTGTGTCAATGTAAGTCAATGGGAAAATGGATTTGTGTTGTTTTTTTCTAACACCCGAGATCTCGCAACTTTGATCCTTTGTATTTTTTAGAAAAATTATTGAATCTGAAAAATAAATATAGTGTAGTGTTTGTATGAGTGTAAGTGTAGTTTGTGTAATATTTGTTTTGTGATTCGTGGATGTTTATTTTGTCGGTATATGTTAACTACTGGGTTTGAGCTGTCGGTAGAGATTTGTGCGTTGGGTGATTTTTGAGTGTCGGTAACTGAACTCTAAATACCGGAGTCCGTAAAAAACAAGCGTTAGGAGCCTCTAACGCTGGTTTTGACGGCTACCGCCAAACTCTAAATCTAGGCCCTAGTCTCTTAACACTATAGTAGTAAATGAAGAAATGTACAGAGTACTTATTGGTTGCTAATATATTTGTGTGGCAAATGGTCCCTGTCATTTAATAGCCCATCTAATTAAACAAACAAGAAAATTACCTTTCCTTATGTTTAAGTTATCCAGTTAGCCATAGGATAAATTTGCAAACCTGCTTAGAAGTTATCTGAGCAGTGAGCATACACTATCCTGCACTTATTACATGCCCCTCCCCTTTGCTAACAAAGCGCAAACATCCCATAAGCTACCAGTGATAAATACTAAATAAAAAAAAAACTAGTTTTGCTTGAAAACTAAAATTTTTCTATACTACAGAATAAAGGTACAACAATGTGCAAAGCACTATCATCTCCCCTAGCAAATTGCCACTGCCTCCTTTAACATTAGGGTCCTCCCAGTGTAAACTGATTGGATAGAATTGCCTATGACTGTGTATTTGGCAGAGTGGAAAGAGAATAACAAAAGTGTATAACAAATTGCAATCCCTAATTTGTAGGTGGCAAATGTCACTAACAATGTCCAGTCCAGGCAACAGTGAATGTGCTGATGTATAGCACTTTAGCAGATCTGCATTTTGCAACAAGTACCTTGATAAAAATCCAGAGGGATCAGTTGCCTCCCCCTCTGTGGACACCCATAAAAGCTGCATTTGCTTTGCTGGTAAAAAAATAAATAACACCAAACTGTTGGGTTTTAACTTTTTAGTTTGAGGTAGGTTCGTTTTTTTTTTAGGTTTCATTAATGGGACACTGAACCCACATTTTTTCTTTTTTGATTCAGATAGAGCATGCAATTTTAAGCAACTTTCTAATTTACTCCTATCATGAATTTTTCTTCGTTCTCTTGCTATCTTTATTTGAAAAATAAGGCATTTAATCTATTTTTTGGTTCAGTACCATGGATGGACAGCACTTGCTGATTGGTCGGTTAAATTAATCCACCAATCAGCAAGAACAACCCAGATTGTTCACCAAAAATGGGCCGGCATCTAAACTTACATTCTTGCTTTTCAAATAAAGATACAAAGAGAATAAAGAAAATTTTATAATAGGAGTAAATTAGAAAGTTGCTTAAAGTTGCATGCTCTATCTGAATCACGAAAGAAAAAATTTGGGTTCAGTGTCCCTTTAAAGGCAATGGGAGCTGGAAATGATACATTTCACTCATTTTGTGTGTGTGTAATTTAATGACTTTCAGCTGAGTGCTAACTTTAATGGGCTATATCTACTTGGTGTAAATGCGCACTATAGTATATTTAATTGCAAAATAAATAGTTATATACAGGGAGTGCAGAATTTTTAGGCAAGTTGTATTTTTGAGGATTAATTTTATTATTGAACAACAACCATGTTCTCAATGAACCCAAAAAACTCATTAATATCAAAGCTGAATATTTTTGGAAGTAGTTTTTAGTTTGTTTTTAGTTATAGCTATTTTAGGGGGATATCTGTGTGTGCAGGTGACTATTACTGTGCATAATTATTAGGCAACTTAACAAAAAACAAATATATACCCATTTCAATTATTTATTTTTACCAGTGAAACCAATATAACATCTCAACATTCACAAATATACATTTCTGACATTCAAAAACAAAACAAAAACAAATCAGTGACCAATATAGCCACCTTTCTTTGCAAGGACACTCAAAAGCCTGCCATCCATGGATTCTGTCAGTGTTTTGATCTGTTCACCATCAACATTGCGTGCAGCAGCAACCACAGCCTCCCAGACACTGTTCAGAGAGGTGTACTGTTTTCCCTCCTTGTAAATCTCACATTTGATGATGGACCACAGGTTCTCAATGGGGTTCAGATCAGGTGAACAAGGAGGCCATGTCATTAGATTTTCTTCTTTTATACCCTTTCTTGCCAGCCACACTGTGGAGTACTTGGACGCGTGTGATGGAGCATTGTCCTGCATGAAAATCATGTTTTTCTTGAAGGATGCAGACTTCTTCCTGTACCACTGCTTGAAGAAGGTGTCTTCCAGAAACTGGCAGTAGGACTGGGAGTTGAGCTTGACTCCATCCTCAACCCGAAAAGGCCCCACAAGCTCATCTTTGATGATACCAGCCCAAACCAGTACTCCACCTCCACCTTGCTGGCGTCTGAGTCGGACTGGAGCTCTCTGCCCTTTACCAATCCAGCCACGGGCCCATCCATCTGGCCCATCAAGACTCACTCTCATTTCATCAGTCCATAAAACCTTAGAAAAATCAGTCTTGAGATATTTCTTGGCCCAGTCTTGACGTTTCAGCTTGTGTGTCTTGTTCAGTGGTGGTCGTCTTTCAGCCTTTCTTACCTTGACCATGTCTCTGAGTATTGCACACCTTGTGCTTTTGGGCACTCCAGTGATGTTTCAGCTCTGAAATATGGCCAAACTGGTGGCAAGTGGCATCTTGGCAGCTGCACGCTTGACTTTTCTCAGTTCATAGGCAGTTATTTTGCGCCTTGATTTTTCCACACGCTTCTTGCGACCCTGTTGACTATTTTGAATGAAACGCTTGATTGTTCGATGATCACGCTTCAGAAGCTTTGCAATTTTAAGAGTGCTACATCCCTCTGCAAGATATCTCACTATTTTTGACTTTTCTGAGCCTGTCAAGTCCTTCTTTTGACCCATTTTGCCAAAGGAAAGGAAGTTGCCTAAAAATTATGCACACCTGATATAGGGTGTTGATGTCATTAGACCACACCCCTTCTCATTACAGAGATGTACATCACCTAATATGCTTAATTGGTAGTAGGCTTTCGAGCCTATACAGCTTGGAGTAAGACAACATGCATAAAGAAGATGATGTGGTCAAAATACTCATTTGCCTAATAATTCTGCACTCCCTGTATATAAGATATTCTTTAAAACCATTATGAAAAATATGTAATTTATTATATATTTAAATATACCTGCATGTAAATTAAAAATGAAGTGGTACATGTAAAACAAGTATTTTATACCATCAGGTTAGAGTTGCTAAACAACAAACTCTTAAAGTGACAGTAAAGTCAAAATGAAATGGATTGGATAGAGCCATTTTAAACAACTTTCCATTTTACTTCACTGATCAATTTTACTTAGTTCTCTTGGTATCCCTTGTTAAAGCGTAATCCTAGGTGAGCTCATGAGCATGCATTTGCAACACTGCTGACATCGACTGATATAGACACGTGCACACTCCTAAGCGCCTAGCAGCCTACCTAGGTTTACATTAAACAAAGAATATCAAGAGAGCAAAGAACATTTGATAATAGAAGTAAATTGTCAAGTTATCTAAAACTGTAGCTCTTTCTGAATTATTACAGTTTAATTTTGGCTTTACTGTCCCTTTGAAACAGGGCTAGGCTTGTGCTTAGCACAAAAACACATTTTTGGTACATTTGCTTTTAAAAACTTGCACCAACAATGAAAGAGTAATTTATCCTTCAATTATAAAAAAATCAGAGCTTTTAGGCATTTTAATGAGCCCATGCAGAGGCAGTTGTTATGTTAGTGGGGCATATTGTCACACACTCTGTTCTTTGCTTGGTTATTCACAACACAGAGTAAGCAGGTAATTAAATCATTGGAGTGATGCACAATGCTGCCTTAATCCTTGCTTGCCCAGAACACACAGATAATAAAGGGCTACTGTATGAGTTGCACCAGTAATTCAATATCTTGATCCTATGTGTTCTGGGCAATGACGAGCCCTTTTGGTCATGCAGGGGGATCACTATTAAAGGGACATTCCAGCCAAAATGATATACACATAGATGAATTACATCTTTGAATATAAACATATTTGCAAGTATTGGCAAAAATGCTTCTTAAAAGTTATCACACTTCTACCATTTTTCTCTGCATGTGCATGTGAAGCATAGCTAGATATTCTCAGTGCAGTAGCATTTTAAATATTGCAGCTGCTCAGAGCACCAATGGGCTTGTATCATGTCAGCAATTAACAAATTAAGTCATTACCAGATGGTACAAGCACCTTAGGCTCTCTGAGCAAGTGCTGTTTTATAATGCGGATGCATGGAGCATACTTAAATATACTTTTGAAACAGCTATATCATTTATTGATATAAACTGAAGTGCATCCATGTGGTTTCCAATGTTTGCTGGAATGTCCCTTTAAAACTCTGTTTTCAGCAACCCCCGCACTACAAGCTGAGTATCATTGGTGGGCTAGTAGGAAGGACTCCCAGGCTTCATGGAAGTGCCAGTGATGTTACCACATATACATATGCTGATGTTACAAAGGGGCTAAACCATAACTGCAAGCAGCTGGATCAGGGCAGAGGTTATTCATACCTTTAATCTCAGCTCTCTTAGCAGCTACACAATTCCAAGACCCCTCATTTGAAAGAGAATTGTATGCACTTGAGCAATAATATCAAGAAGAACTTAAAAAAAAAGTAAAACAAAAAAAACACTTGAGGATGTTACATTATATACACAATAAAAAAGCTAGTATGTCTTAAGATCCCTAATGACATTTATTTTCTAGTAGAGAAGTCCCTCTCTTAAAAATGTTTTTTTAATTTTTCCTGTATAGTCAGGTGATCAATGTGGTAACAGTGAACACATTGCAAGAAAAAAGTGCTTTTATTTCTGTACTGCACCATGGGGCCTCTACAATCTATATTATAATGTGTGTGGGTCACATACTTACGGGTAGATTACGAGTTTTGTCGGTAAAGCTGTGCGGTGCTAACGAGCAGTTTATGCTCACCGCTTAGCTACAAACAACGCTGGTATTATGGGTTTTTACAAACCCGGCATTAGCCGCAGAAAAGTGAGCGGAGAGCAAAATTTAGCTCCATATCTCACTGTAATACCAGCGCTGCTTACGGTAGAGGTGAGCTGGCTAAACGTGTCACCTACATTATAATTATGAAGCCCTAATCTGCTGCATCTAACATCGCCGACACCTACATTATATTTATTAACCCCTACTCTGCCGCCCCCAATGTCGCCGCAACCTAACTACACTTATTAACCCCCTAATCTGCCGCTCCCAACGTCGCCGTAACTATATTAAATGTATTAACCCCTAAACCTAAGTCTAACCCTAACCCCCCTAACTTAAATATAATTTAAATAAATCTAAATAAAATTAATATTATTAACTAAATTATTCCTATTTAAAACTAAATACTTACCTATAAAATAAACCCTAAAATAGCTACAATATAACTAATAGTTACATTGTATCTAGCTTAGGGTTTATTTTTATTTTACAGGCAACTTTGCATTTATTTTTACTAGGTACAATAGTTATTAAATAGTTATTAACTATTTAATAACTACCTAGCTAAAATAAAGACAAATTTACCTGTAAAATAAAACCTAACCTAAGTTACAATTACACCTAACACTACACTATAATTAAATTAATTACCTAAATTTAATTAATTACAATAAAATAAACTAAAGTACAAAAAACCCAAACACTAAATTACAGAAAATAATAAAATAATTACAAGTTTTTAAAACTAATTACACCTAATCTAATCCCCCTAATAAAATAAAAAAGCCCCCCAAAATAATAAAAAGCCCTACCCTATACTAAATTACAAATAGCCCTTAAAAGGGCCTTTTGCGCGGCATTGCCCCAAAGTAATCAGCTCTTTTACCTGTAAAAAAATGTACAATACCCCCCCAACATTAAAATCCACCACCCACACACCCAACCCTACTCTAAAACCCACCCAATACCCCCTTAATAAAACCTAACACTAACCCCTTGAAGATCACCCTACCTTGAGAAGTCTTCACCCAACCGGGCCGAAGTCCTCAACGAAGCTGGGCGAAGTGGTCCTCCAGACGGGCAGAAGTCTTCATCGAATCCAGGCAGAAGAGGTCCACCAGACGGCCAGAAGTCTTCATCCAGATGGCATCTTCTATCTTCATCCATCCGGCGAGTTGTGGCTCCATCTTCAAGACATCCGACACGGAGCATCCTCTTAAAATGACGTCCAACTGAAGATTAAAGGTTCCTTTAAATGTCGTCATCCAAGATGGTGTCCCTTCAATTCCGATTGGCTGATAGAATTCTATCAACCAATCGGAATTAAGGTAGAAAAAAATCCTATTGGCTGATGCAATCAGCCAATAGGATTGAAGTTCAATCCTATTGGCTGATTCAATCAGCCAATAGGATTGAGCTGACATTCTATTGGATGATTGGATCAGCCAATAGAATGCGAGCTCAATCCTATTGGCTGATTGTATCAGCCAAAGTGATGCAAAAACCAGACGAGTCTCCAGGCACTGTAGTATATTAAAAGTTTGTAACGTTTAAAACATTGTGAGCATAAAAGCAATAAGCTGGGCTGTCTTACGCGTTTCGGCTACATATTAGCCTTACTCATAGACACACTTTGTGGAAACAGACACGGAGCTTAAATAACCCTGTGACTGGATCAAAAACAAAACCCCAGCTGAGCATAATTAACAGGAATAGGTTCATATGATATACAGAGATACTACTAGGTAACTAACAGACATGGAAATTAAGGCAATCATAACAAAAAAAATATCTATACAAGATTTTATATCATAGTAGATGTAGGAGTAGTTAAAGAGATGTGAACAGAGTTGAATATAGCAAAAAGTATATCTTTATGTCACTGAGTATATAAAGGGGAAGAAAAGTGCATAGTTAAAGGGACATACCCCTGTATATTGAAACAATAGTTTCTATGAATATAATGAGCCTGACAAAAATCCTCCACCTATAAATGTTGATCAAATGACAACCCCTGCATTATGAGACATTAATTTCTATGGATATATTAAGCATGATAAAAAACCTCAGGCTATAAATTTAGCGTGCAAACAAGTCAGCATCACGGAGGTTTTGGAGTGGTATACCCGACAGATGGATGATGGATGGATGACAGATCTATCAGCCAATCGGAATTGAAGGGATGCCATCTTGGATGACGTCATTTAAAGGAACCTTCATTCTTCAGTTGGACATCATTTGAAGAGGATGCTCCGCGTCGGATGTCTTGAAGATGGAGCCGCTCCGCGTCAGATGGATGAAAATAGAAGATGCCGCCTGGATGAAGACTTCTGGCTGTCTGGAGGACCTCTTCTGCCCTGATTCAATGAAGACTTCTGCCCGTCTGGAGGACCACTTCGCCCGGCTTCGTTGAGGACTTCGGCCCGGTTGGGTGAAGACTTCTCAAGGTAGGGTGATCTTCAAGGGGTTAGTGTTAGGTTTTATTAAGGGGGTATTGGGTGGGTTTTAGAGTAGGGTTGGGTGTGTGGGTGGTGGGTTTTAATGTTGGGGAGGGTATTGTACTTTTTTTACAGGTAAAAGAGCTGATTACTTTGGGGCAATGCCCCGCAAAAGGCCCTTTTAAGGGCTATTTGTAATTTAGTATAGGGTAGGGCTTTTTATTATTTTGGGGGCTTTTTTATTTTATTAGGGGGATTAGATTAGGTGTAATTAGTTTAAAAAACTTGAAATTATTTTTTTATTTTCTGTAATTTAGTGGGGTTTTTTTGTACTTTAGTTTATTTTATTTAATTGTAATTAATTTAATTTAATTTAGGTAATTAATTTAATTGTAGTGTAGTGTTAGGTGTAATTGTAACTTAGTTTAGGTTTTATTTTACAGGTATATTTGTATTTATTTTAACTAGGAAGTTATTAAATAGTTAATAACTATTTAATAACTATTGTACCTAGTTAAAATAAATACAAAGTTGCCTGTAAAATAAAAATAAATCGTAAGCTAGCTACAATGTAACTATTAGTTATATTGTAGCTAGCTTAGGGTTTATTTTACAGGTGAGTATTTAGTTTTAAATAGGAATAATTTAGTTAATTATAGTAATTTTATTTAGATTTATTTAAATTATATTTAAGTTAGGGGGGGTTAGGGTTAGACTTAGATTTAGGGTTTAATACATTTAATATAGTGGCAGCAACGTTGGGGGCGACAGATTAGGGGTTAATAAATGTAGGTAGGTGGCGACGATGTTAGGGACGGCAGATTAGGGGTTAATAAAATATAACTAGTGTTTGCGAGGCGGGAGTTAGGGGTTAATATATTTATTAAAGTGGTGGCGATGTCCGGTTCGGCAGTTAGTGTACTTTTTAGCACTTTAGTTAAGAGTTTTATACTACGGCGTTAGCCCATAAAACTCTTAACACTGACTTTCAAATGTGGTACGAGTCTTGACAGGAGAGGGTGTACCGCTCACTTTAGGAAGACTCGTAATACCGGCGTTAGGAAAATCCCATTGAAAATATAGGATACGCAATTGACGTAAGTGGATTTGCAGTATTTTCAAGTCGTGCCAAAAAAGTGAGCGGTACACCTGTACCTGCAAGACTTGTAATACCAGCAGGCGTTAAAAAGCAGCGTTGGGACCTCTCAACGCTGCTTTTTAACCCTAAAAAGCCGATCGTGTTTAAATGTAGGTAGCCAAAAAAGCTCAAAATTGGCTCAGCACTTTAGTTCATTCATTCTTGATAGATCCATTGGGAATGTTTTAAGTTTGCTACCTAAGGTATTGGAGAGGTTAGGAAGCATAGGAACAGCAAGGTCTCTTATGAGACTGCAATCCATTTGTAAAAAAATAAAATAAAATGATATATATATAATATATATATATATATATATATATATATATATATATATATATATATATATATCTTAAAATAAACATAAAAAAAAGATTCTGTTGCAAAAACAGCAAACAGGTTACTTGTTTTCTTCAAAAATGAGCGCATAGAAATTCTCAATGTAACTGAATACCCTAGTAGTAAATGGATCATACTTTGATTGGACAAAGGTAATCAGTGGAGTTCCCCAGGGATCAGTACTGGGCCCTATTCTTTTTAATATTTTTATAAATGACTTGGAGCAAGGATTAAATAGCGACATCTCTATTTTTGAAGATGATACTAAGTTAAGTATGGTCATTAGATCAGCGCAGGATGAACTTTCGTTACAAAGGGACCTGCAAAAATTAGAAGTATGGGCAGGTAAATGGAAAATGAGATTTAATACGGGAAAATGCAAGGTTCTACATTTTGGAAGTAAAAATAAGCAGGCAACGTATTATTTAAATGGGACAAGACTGTCAAGGTATATGTGAGATTAATAAATATATATTTTGATCATATATTTCAAGATTAATAAATCTGTATCTTTGATCAGATATTTTCACTGATCAGTAGAAAATAACTCATTGCATTCAGAACTGACTTCAGACAGGTATAGTTCTCCCCCACTTCTTCAATTGCACAGGAGACATTATTGGCTAAAAGTAGAACAAAGGATTGTTTCTGGGAGATCTCACACACTCAATATGCTAAATTATGCAATTGTATAATTTAGCAAGGAAATTGAAACTAACACAGTTTCAGGATACAGGCCCATATATGGATTTCCTCCAAGGAAGATGCCGATCCGTCTGAAGAGATGTGAAAAATGCAGGCATTTTTCAAAAGGGACTGGTAATTAGCACAGATTTGTTTGAGTGGCTCATGCTGTGTGATTACTAACCCTGGAAAATACCAGATGTGGTGATTAACACAGAGATTAATACCAGATTAATACCAGATGTGGAAGATAACACAGAGAAAACACAGACAAATGCTAAGGTGTGACTCTGAACATACAACACACAATGAAGGCACATGGCTTACATTATGATTTCAAAGCAACTATAGTTAGATTTCAAATGAAATATACTAAGAAAATAAATACAAGACATGCATATTTTGAAAGCATGAATATCTTAGCCTCTGTGTGTTTAAGAACATGAATAGATGTTTATGGACCTGAAGAGAAGTGATCATTAACATTTATTTTTATTTCAGATCGACATAAACAGGATTTATGTATTCAGGAAGAAATACACAGAAATGTCACATACTATATCAGGAGTTTTAAATACTACCAATCTGGAGATATAAAAATAAGATGTTATTTGCAAAGAAATGCCAGAATACTGATAAAATTATAATGCATTTTAAGCTAATAATTAGCAGTATTAAATTACCTTAATATAATAAAATGTTAATAATATAACATGTTTGGTATCAGAATAATCAGAAAAAATAACCTAATATTAACCATCTGTAATTGGGGTTATATATGATTAATGCAGAGAGTGTGATCTGATTAAATAACCATTTTATAAAAAAAAAATTAACTTGCTTAAAAATGTTGGAAATGGTCTTGTTGTATTTGTTTGTTTGTATGTCTGCTGCCACCTAGTGTTATGATGCAGAATTGCAACCATGAGATGATTGGTTGTTGCAAAGAATGCATTTCCTTGACAACACATTTACCAAATAAACCAATCCATGTTCAGTTGCAAAGAACCAATCCAAGACAAGGCCGTGGGCGTTTCCAATATTCACCAATGACTGATAAATAATCAAAAAGGGGAGGGGTGAGATCAGATGATTTAAACCCCAGCATAGAGACTAAGAAGGGGTTATTGTGTTGGCTGATCCAGAAAGGAATAACTGCTGCAGTTATTATTAAAGCACACACCTACTATTGGACTCCATATGCCTTATCCCCAATTTTGACATTTCTGAGGTGAAATTGGACCTGTTGAGAAAACATTGGAAACCGGATATCGACTGGTTTATTTGATGATGTATACAAGGTTTTTGTAAAATAAGTTTTATGCATAGCCACTACAGTAAAATTACAATTTTTGAATTGCAAAGAACAAATTGGGCTTTTAGATTGTATTATATAACCTTAAATAGCTCTTAGCCTGCCTGTTTGTATGCAAGCATTTAAAGTAAACATTTACTATTGCTGTATGTAGCAGAGTTAAGGAAATATTTCAAGTTAGCATTTCATAGCCTATGTATTGTTATACTAATCCCAATTTTAAATTGTTTATCTATGCAAATGCAAATATATAATAATAATTCAGAAGTGTATATTGTATTTTAAATTGCTAGTCACAGCCTATATATTGTATTGTTGTTTAAATCTGTGTCTGATTGGCTAAGTAACTCATCTATGCAAGTTCTGATATTGTCAGTTAATTTTGTATTAGAATAAATTGCAGTTAAATAGCAGAATATATATATTATCCTATTGCTTAAGAGCACAGTTTAAAATTGTATTGCTTGGATGTTAAAAGATTTGTAAATAAGGCTGGTTTTTAATATAAGCGTGTATGAATTTTGCATAGCATATTTAAATAGTTTTCAAACGCATATAATATTATTTCATATTTCTTTTATTGCAAATATATTTCAAAAATGTTCATGGATATTAACTAAATAAAAGAGTTCAGGTATTTATATTAATTTTATTTGTTGTCTTAGTAGAAGTATATTCATTGTGAATTCAGTCTAAAGGAAGATTGTTAAATATATTCCCTTCCAAATACTCACACATTGTTTGGAGAATACTGCTAAGATTTTCATAAATATACTGACATAATAATTGGAGGCACTTTTCTGAGATTTATTAATATTTCATCATATTTGATATAATATATTTGTGGTAGATAGAAATTATTGTAAAAGAGAGAAAAAGTTTCATATTTCGATATTAATATTTTGAAGATATAATTTTTGAAGAGTTGAAATATTGATTTTCATATTTCGAGATTGATATTAATATCTTGAAATATTATTAAAGATTAATTTTTGAAAGATTAATAAAAATATTAACTTTTCATATTTAAAAATTAATCAAAAATATAAATTTTTCATATTTTCAAAGTTAATCAAAAATATTAATTTTTCCTATTTCGAAATATTAATTTTTCATATTTCGAAATATTAATTTTTCATATTTCAAAATTAATAATATTTTTTATTTTATTTTTGAAATATAAAATTTTTTTCTTCTCTCTTTTTATTGGCAAAAATTGTATTAGCGTTTCAGTTTAACTAAGTACTAAACCAATATAATAATGTCTGTAGCCAGAAGTGACTCATTTAATTCTATACATAGTGATAAAAATGGTCCCATAACCATACCTATTACTAAAGGTCAGGTCCTTAAGAAAGATATCTTAAATTACCTTAAAGGGAAGTTTAATATTGCGGGTGAATTAAATGATTTTATGGATACGCTTGAAACTAGGGCTAAAAATATTACCGTTAATAATAATATGTGGAATGAAGAGAATGAATTCTTCCAGGAATTATTAATGATTAATCAATGCAAAGCTCCCAAAAAGCGAGAAGAACTAATACTAAAATCTTGGCCCCTCTTAATATGCATGATTGACGAAATGTCGTTTTGTGTCACAGACAAATGATTGCAAATACAGGAGCCAGAAAATAGTATTCGTTCCTCACACAGACGCGAAGAGGGTTTAAAAATAGCCAAAAATAAAATGGATGAATTTGCCCAAAACCTAACCGCCTTAGATAAGCATAATACAGACTTAATCGCGCAGATACAAGATTTAAATAAACAGCTTCCGCAAAGCCAGAGAGAATTAAGCGATTTAAAAAGGTCATATCGCCATAATGAAAACCCTTATATTAACAGTGAGAATAATGCAGATAATGCTAACTCCTTTAGCGAACGCGTCAGGGACGAGGTACAAAAACATATGGAACAGTATAGACAAATGACCCCTAACGGGTCAGAAATAGATCCCAAATAGGCAGTCACCTCATGATGTAAATCCAGAGGACTGCTGTAGCGCAGCTGGTGCGGGGGAGGGAAACTCTAACAGAGAAGCCCAAAATAAGTCTGATAAAGTCTAGGATTCCCATAAAATAATCACCTTCGTACAACGCGCAGTACCTATATTCTCCAATAAGGGAACAACATCTGTAATTGATCATTTACAGGCTTTTGAAAATGCGTTAGCTATAATGAATGTTACAAGTGAGAAATTGAAAATTGAATTTCTGCCCTGGGTATTTGACAGTAAGCATCACAAATTCTTTGCTTCACTAAAGGATATGAATATTCATTCCTGGAATGGGGTAAAACGACAATGCAGAAAAGAATTCGGGCAATATCGCACTAAAACTAAAGCGAAAATAGCGGTATATTTTTTAAAGTGTCGTGCGAATCAGAGTCCAATCGAATTCCTTTCTGTATTGAAAAATGCGTACAGTATGGCTGAAGATAATCCCAAATTTGACGGCTCAGAATTTGTAAATTTATTTTTTGAAGCCCTGCCTACACCCATCAAAATTTAGCTAGAGATTTTGATGAGGACTGCTCATTGGAATGGCTGATCAAAGAGAGTACAAAGTTATATCTGTATTCAGCAGTCCAGTGAGCAGGGGGTTAAAAAGGAGTCAAAACCCAAAATTGTGGCAGAAACTAGGGTGTCACCTAGCCCCCTCAATTTGGAGTCTAAAAAGAGAACTTATGCAGAGGTGGCCAGTCAAAACAGGCCATCTCCACAGAGGTTTAATTCTGCCCCTCCCCCTACACAGGTTGAGGCACAGGGAGACTATAACCAAAGTGGGGGACATAATCAGGTGAATAATTACTCACAAAGAGAATACTCACCAAATAATTGGTATCCGCGCAAGGGTAGATACAATAGACGGTGAATATATTCTCAGGGTAACCAGACACCCCAGGTATATAATGCTCCCCAAAGTACTAATGCTGAACAAGCTGAACCCCAGGGGCAACCACACCAGAATAGAAATAGCGGCCCTGATTCTGAGGGAACCCAATGGTCCAGGAATCATTACTATGGGGCACCAGGAGATAGGCCCAGGGGTAGAGGTAACTTATACAATCAGGTAGATATGCTGTTTACCCAGTTAAATCGGTTTAGCGAAAAAATCGCTAATATGAATCAAAAATCTATGGCTCAGCAACCGAACAATACTTTTTTAGGGGTACAGCCAGTGGTCAGCAGTGGACCACAGGCACAGTCATAAATACTGCGGCATCACCTGAGGGGGAGGGGAGAGATATACAAAATGTAATAATAAATATCAATGATACTAATCATGTTCTCTCCCCACAGACCGAAAACGGACAATTTAGCTGTGATGACAGGCAACCTCATCCGGGAAAAATTAACAAAACTCTTCCCTTGCAGCTCTCTCTTAACCTTATCTCCACAGATGCAGTACACAAGAATCCAGCCGAACCTGTCATAGAGGAAACAGGTAGGTATGAAGGTTCCTCTGCATCGAATGACACGGCAAATTCAGGTAACACATGGCAAAGCCCACAAATGTATGCTAACGCCAACTTTATGTGTGAAATGGTAGAAACTGCAGGAAGATATTATGTATTAGTTGAGCTGCAAGATTCAGTCTCCAACCCTATCAGGGGATTAATTGACACTGGGTCACAGGCAACTATCTTATCCCACAGGTACTACACACAGCTAAATGAGCTAACGCCCCACAAACCTAAAATAAGAGAATTTGACGGTTCTCTAATAGGTGTTGGGGGTGACTCCCTAAAAGTCTACGGTACTGCCTGGTTAAAATTTAAATTGGGGAACAGGGTCATAAGACACCCTGTCATTATAGTGGATCTGCCAACTGATCGTTTAATTATTGGTAGTGATCTCCTGAAGCGATTAAGCACCATAATTGATTGCATAAATAATGTAATTTGGTCGCAAGTTAAACGGCCTATCAATTATGAAAAATCTGATATATCTCGCACCCGACATAGCTGTCACGTGGTGGAAGAGAAACCAGATGCTGTGGAGATTCATTTCAGGAATAACTCCGTACCTGAAATCACTATTCTACAAATAGATGATCAGACTCCTTTTAGTGGCTCTGATGGTAATACTTTTAAAATATCGCCTGGAAAGATAGCGAATATTTCCCTAGATGGCGATGTATTAACCATATCACTCCACAAGGGGGATCATAAAATCCCTAAGGGGGGAAGCCACGCTCAATACCTCACAGGCATTGAGAGAGTTAAAGAGAATCTATTTATCCCTATACAAGTGCATGACCTTGGTAAAACCAAGTATGCTAAAATAAACTTAAAACAGGAAGCTAGCTATATAAGCGAAGGTTTATTAGCGCAAATAGCTGAACCTAAAGTGATTAAATATCTTTCTCCCCAAGACCACTGTGTCAACGGCCTGGATGACAGGTCTGAAAGCTATAACATCACAGCTAAGTGCTTATTATCTCTATATTTTCAAGTCGTGCCAAAAAAGTGAGCGGTACACCTGTACCTGCAAGACTTGTAATACCAGCAGGCGTTAAAAAGCAGCGTTGGGACCTCTCAACGCTGCTTTTTAACCCTAAAAAGCCGATCGTGTTTAAATGTAGGTAGCCAAAAAAGCTCAAAATTGGCTCAGCACTTTAGTTCATTCATTCTTGATAGATCCATTGGGAATGTTTTAAGTTTGCTACCTAAGGTATTGGAGAGGTTAGGAAGCATAGGAACAGCAAGGTCTCTTATGAGACTGCAATCCATTTGTAAAAAAATAAAATAAAATGATATATATATACTATATATATATATATATATATATATATATATATATATATATATATATATCTTAAAATAAACATAAAAAAAAGATTCTGTTGCAAAAACAGCAAACAGGTTACTTGTTTTCTTCAAAAATGAGCGCATAGAAATTCTCAATGTAACTGAATACCCTAGTAGTAAATGGATCATACTTTGATTGGACAAAGGTAATCAGTGGAGTTCCCCAGGGATCAGTACTGGGCCCTATTCTTTTTAATATTTTTATAAATGACTTGGAGCAAGGATTAAATAGCGACATCTCTATTTTTGAAGATGATACTAAGTTAAGTATGGTCATTAGATCAGCGCAGGATGAACTTTCGTTACAAAGGGACCTGCAAAAATTAGAAGTATGGGCAGGTAAATGGAAAATGAGATTTAATACGGGAAAATGCAAGGTTCTACATTTTGGAAGTAAAAATAAGCAGGCAACGTATTATTTAAATGGGACAAGACTGTCAAGGTATATGTGAGATTAATAAATATATATTTTGATCATATATTTCAAGATTAATAAATCTGTATCTTTGATCAGATATTTTCACTGATCAGTAGAAAATAACTCATTGCATTCAGAACTGACTTCAGACAGGTATAGTTCTCCCCCACTTCTTCAATTGCACAGGAGACATTATTGGCTAAAAGTAGAACAAAGGATTGTTTCTGGGAGATCTCACACACTCAATATGCTAAATTATGCAATTGTATAATTTAGCAAGGAAATTGAAACTAACACAGTTTCAGGATACAGGCCCATATATGGATTTCCTCCAAGGAAGATGCCGATCCGTCTGAAGAGATGTGAAAAATGCAGGCATTTTTCAAAAGGGACTGGTAATTAGCACAGATTTGTTTGAGTGGCTCATGCTGTGTGATTACTAACCCTGGAAAATACCAGATGTGGTGATTAACACAGAGATTAATACCAGATTAATACCAGATGTGGAAGATAACACAGAGAAAACACAGACAAATGCTAAGGTGTGACTCTGAACATACAACACACAATGAAGGCACATGGCTTACATTATGATTTCAAAGCAACTATAGTTAGATTTCAAATGAAATATACTAAGAAAATAAATACAAGACATGCATATTTTGAAAGCATGAATATCTTAGCCTCTGTGTGTTTAAGAACATGAATAGATGTTTATGGACCTGAAGAGAAGTGATCATTAACATTTATTTTTATTTCAGATCGACATAAACAGGATTTATGTATTCAGGAAGAAATACACAGAAATGTCACATACTATATCAGGAGTTTTAAATACTACCAATCTGGAGATATAAAAATAAGATGTTATTTGCAAAGAAATGCCAGAATACTGATAAAATTATAATGCATTTTAAGCTAATAATTAGCAGTATTAAATTACCTTAATATAATAAAATGTTAATAATATAACATGTTTGGTATCAGAATAATCAGAAAAAATAACCTAATATTAACCATCTGTAATTGGGGTTATATATGATTAATGCAGAGAGTGTGATCTGATTAAATAACCATTTTATAAAAAAAAAATTAACTTGCTTAAAAATGTTGGAAATGGTCTTGTTGTATTTGTTTGTTTGTATGTCTGCTGCCACCTAGTGTTATGATGCAGAATTGCAACCATGAGATGATTGGTTGTTGCAAAGAATGCATTTCCTTGACAACACATTTACCAAATAAACCAATCCATGTTCAGTTGCAAAGAACCAATCCAAGACAAGGCCGTGGGCGTTTCCAATATTCACCAATGACTGATAAATAATCAAAAAGGGGAGGGGTGAGATCAGATGATTTAAACCCCAGCATAGAGACTAAGAAGGGGTTATTGTGTTGGCTGATCCAGAAAGGAATAACTGCTGCAGTTATTATTAAAGCACACACCTACTATTGGACTCCATATGCCTTATCCCCAATTTTGACATTTCTGAGGTGAAATTGGACCTGTTGAGAAAACATTGGAAACCGGATATCGACTGGTTTATTTGATGATGTATACAAGGTTTTTGTAAAATAAGTTTTATGCATAGCCACTACAGTAAAATTACAATTTTTGAATTGCAAAGAACAAATTGGGCTTTTAGATTGTATTATATAACCTTAAATAGCTCTTAGCCTGCCTGTTTGTATGCAAGCATTTAAAGTAAACATTTACTATTGCTGTATGTAGCAGAGTTAAGGAAATATTTCAAGTTAGCATTTCATAGCCTATGTATTGTTATACTAATCCCAATTTTAAATTGTTTATCTATGCAAATGCAAATATATAATAATAATTCAGAAGTGTATATTGTATTTTAAATTGCTAGTCACAGCCTATATATTGTATTGTTGTTTAAATCTGTGTCTGATTGGCTAAGTAACTCATCTATGCAAGTTCTGATATTGTCAGTTAATTTTGTATTAGAATAAATTGCAGTTAAATAGCAGAATATATATATTATCCTATTGCTTAAGAGCACAGTTTAAAATTGTATTGCTTGGATGTTAAAAGATTTGTAAATAAGGCTGGTTTTTAATATAAGCGTGTATGAATTTTGCATAGCATATTTAAATAGTTTTCAAACGCATATAATATTATTTCATATTTCTTTTATTGCAAATATATTTCAAAAATGTTCATGGATATTAACTAAATAAAAGAGTTCAGGGATTTATATTAATTTTATTTGTTGTCTTAGTAGAAGTATATTCATTGTGAATTCAGTCTAAAGGAAGATTGTTAAATATATTCCCTTCCAAATACTCACACATTGTTTGGAGAATACTGCTAAGATTTTCATAAATATACTGACATAATAATTGGAGGCACTTTTCTGAGATTTATTAATATTTCATCATATTTGATATAATATATTTGTGGTAGATAGAAATTATTGTAAAAGAGAGAAAAAGTTTCATATTTCGATATTAATATTTTGAAGATATAATTTTTGAAGAGTTGAAATATTGATTTTCATATTTCGAGATTGATATTAATATCTTGAAATATTATTAAAGATTAATTTTTGAAAGATTAATAAAAATATTAACTTTTCATATTTAAAAATTAATCAAAAATATAAATTTTTCATATTTTCAAAGTTAATCAAAAATATTAATTTTTCCTATTTCGAAATATTAATTTTTCATATTTCGAAATATTAATTTTTCATATTTCAAAATTAATAATATTTTTTATTTTATTTTTGAAATATAAAATTTTTTTCTTCTCTCTTTTTATTGGCAAAAATTGTATTAGCGTTTCAGTTTAACTAAGTACTAAACCAATATAATAATGTCTGTAGCCAGAAGTGACTCATTTAATTCTATACATAGTGATAAAAATGGTCCCATAACCATACCTATTACTAAAGGTCAGGTCCTTAAGAAAGATATCTTAAATTACCTTAAAGGGAAGTTTAATATTGCGGGTGAATTAAATGATTTTATGGATACGCTTGAAACTAGGGCTAAAAATATTACCGTTAATAATAATATGTGGAATGAAGAGAATGAATTCTTCCAGGAATTATTAATGATTAATCAATGCAAAGCTCCCAAAAAGCGAGAAGAACTAATACTAAAATCTTGGCCCCTCTTAATATGCATGATTGACGAAATGTCGTTTTGTGTCACAGACAAATGATTGCAAATACAGGAGCCAGAAAATAGTATTCGTTCCTCACACAGACGCGAAGAGGGTTTAAAAATAGCCAAAAATAAAATGGATGAATTTGCCCAAAACCTAACCGCCTTAGATAAGCATAATACAGACTTAATCGCGCAGATACAAGATTTAAATAAACAGCTTCCGCAAAGCCAGAGAGAATTAAGCGATTTAAAAAGGTCATATCGCCATAATGAAAACCCTTATATTAACAGTGAGAATAATGCAGATAATGCTAACTCCTTTAGCGAACGCGTCAGGGACGAGGTACAAAAACATATGGAACAGTATAGACAAATGACCCCTAACGGGTCAGAAATAGATCCCAAATAGGCAGTCACCTCATGATGTAAATCCAGAGGACTGCTGTAGCGCAGCTGGTGCGGGGGAGGGAAACTCTAACAGAGAAGCCCAAAATAAGTCTGATAAAGTCTAGGATTCCCATAAAATAATCACCTTCGTACAACGCGCAGTACCTATATTCTCCAATAAGGGAACAACATCTGTAATTGATCATTTACAGGCTTTTGAAAATGCGTTAGCTATAATGAATGTTACAAGTGAGAAATTGAAAATTGAATTTCTGCCCTGGGTATTTGACAGTAAGCATCACAAATTCTTTGCTTCACTAAAGGATATGAATATTCATTCCTGGAATGGGGTAAAACGACAATGCAGAAAAGAATTCGGGCAATATCGCACTAAAACTAAAGCGAAAATAGCGGTATATTTTTTAAAGTGTCGTGCGAATCAGAGTCCAATCGAATTCCTTTCTGTATTGAAAAATGCGTACAGTATGGCTGAAGATAATCCCAAATTTGACGGCTCAGAATTTGTAAATTTATTTTTTGAAGCCCTGCCTACACCCATCAAAATTTAGCTAGAGATTTTGATGAGGACTGCTCATTGGAATGGCTGATCAAAGAGAGTACAAAGTTATATCTGTATTCAGCAGTCCAGTGAGCAGGGGGTTAAAAAGGAGTCAAAACCCAAAATTGTGGCAGAAACTAGGGTGTCACCTAGCCCCCTCAATTTGGAGTCTAAAAAGAGAACTTATGCAGAGGTGGCCAGTCAAAACAGGCCATCTCCACAGAGGTTTAATTCTGCCCCTCCCCCTACACAGGTTGAGGCACAGGGAGACTATAACCAAAGTGGGGGACATAATCAGGTGAATAATTACTCACAAAGAGAATACTCACCAAATAATTGGTATCCGCGCAAGGGTAGATACAATAGACGGCGAATATATTCTCAGGGTAACCAGACACCCCAGGTATATAATGCTCCCCAAAGTACTAATGCTGAACAAGCTGAACCCCAGGGGCAACCACACCAGAATAGAAATAGCGGCCCTGATTCTGAGGGAACCCAATGGTCCAGGAATCATTACTATGGGGCACCAGGAGATAGGCCCAGGGGTAGAGGTAACTTATACAATCAGGTAGATATGCTGTTTACCCAGTTAAATCGGTTTAGCGAAAAAATCGCTAATATGAATCAAAAATCTATGGCTCAGCAACCGAACAATACTTTTTTAGGGGTACAGCCAGTGGTCAGCAGTGGACCACAGGCACAGTCATAAATACTGCGGCATCACCTGAGGGGGAGGGGAGAGATATACAAAATGTAATAATAAATATCAATGATACTAATCATGTTCTCTCCCCACAGACCGAAAACGGACAATTTAGCTGTGATGACAGGCAACCTCATCCGGGAAAAATTAACAAAACTCTTCCCTTGCAGCTCTCTCTTAACCTTATCTCCACAGATGCAGTACACAAGAATCCAGCCGAACCTGTCATAGAGGAAACAGGTAGGTATGAAGGTTCCTCTGCATCGAATGACACGGCAAATTCAGGTAACACATGGCAAAGCCCACAAATGTATGCTAACGCCAACTTTATGTGTGAAATGGTAGAAACTGCAGGAAGATATTATGTATTAGTTGAGCTGCAAGATTCAGTCTCCAACCCTATCAGGGGATTAATTGACACTGGGTCACAGGCAACTATCTTATCCCACAGGTACTACACACAGCTAAATGAGCTAACGCCCCACAAACCTAAAATAAGAGAATTTGACGGTTCTCTAATAGGTGTTGGGGGTGACTCCCTAAAAGTCTACGGTACTGCCTGGTTAAAATTTAAATTGGGGAACAGGGTCATAAGACACCCTGTCATTATAGTGGATCTGCCAACTGATCGTTTAATTATTGGTAGTGATCTCCTGAAGCGATTAAGCACCATAATTGATTGCATAAATAATGTAATTTGGTCGCAAGTTAAACGGCCTATCAATTATGAAAAATCTGATATATCTCGCACCCGACATAGCTGTCACGTGGTGGAAGAGAAACCAGATGCTGTGGAGATTCATTTCAGGAATAACTCCGTACCTGAAATCACTATTCTACAAATAGATGATCAGACTCCTTTTAGTGGCTCTGATGGTAATACTTTTAAAATATCGCCTGGAAAGATAGCGAATATTTCCCTAGATGGCGATGTATTAACCATATCACTCCACAAGGGGGATCATAAAATCCCTAAGGGGGGAAGCCACGCTCAATACCTCACAGGCATTGAGAGAGTTAAAGAGAATCTATTTATCCCTATACAAGTGCATGACCTTGGTAAAACCAAGTATGCTAAAATAAACTTAAAACAGGAAGCTAGCTATATAAGCGAAGGTTTATTAGCGCAAATAGCTGAACCTAAAGTGATTAAATATCTTTCTCCCCAAGACCACTGTGTCAACGGCCTGGATGACAGGTCTGAAAGCTATAACATCACAGCTAAGTGCTTATTATCTCTATATTTTCAAGTCGTGCCAAAAAAGTGAGCGGTACACCTGTACCTGCAAGACTTGTAATACCAGCAGGCGTTAAAAAGCAGCGTTGGGACCTCTCAACGCTGCTTTTTAACCCTAAAAAGCCGATCGTGTTTAAATGTAGGTAGCCAAAAAAGCTCAAAATTGGCTCAGCACTTTAGTTCATTCATTCTTGATAGATCCATTGGGAATGTTTTAAGTTTGCTACCTAAGGTATTGGAGAGGTTAGGAAGCATAGGAACAGCAAGGTCTCTTATGAGACTGCAATCCATTTGTAAAAAAATAAAATAAAATGATATATATATACTATATATATATATATATATATATATATATATATCTTAAAATAAACATAAAAAAAAGATTCTGTTGCAAAAACAGCAAACAGGTTACTTGTTTTCTTCAAAAATGAGCGCATAGAAATTCTCAATGTAACTGAATACCCTAGTAGTAAATGGATCATACTTTGATTGGACAAAGGTAATCAGTGGAGTTCCCCAGGGATCAGTACTGGGCCCTATTCTTTTTAATATTTTTATAAATGACTTGGAGCAAGGATTAAATAGCGACATCTCTATTTTTGAAGATGATACTAAGTTAAGTATGGTCATTAGATCAGCGCAGGATGAACTTTCGTTACAAAGGGACCTGCAAAAATTAGAAGTATGGGCAGGTAAATGGAAAATGAGATTTAATACGGGAAAATGCAAGGTTCTACATTTTGGAAGTAAAAATAAGCAGGCAACGTATTATTTAAATGGGACAAGACTGTCAAGGTATATGTGAGATTAATAAATATATATTTTGATCATATATTTCAAGATTAATAAATCTGTATCTTTGATCAGATATTTTCACTGATCAGTAGAAAATAACTCATTGCATTCAGAACTGACTTCAGACAGGTATAGTTCTCCCCCACTTCTTCAATTGCACAGGAGACATTCTTGGCTAAAAGTAGAACAAAGGATTGTTTCTGGGAGATCTCACACACTCAATATGCTAAATTATGCAATTGTATAATTTAGCAAGGAAATTGAAACTAACACAGTTTCAGGATACAGGCCCATATATGGATTTCCTCCAAGGAAGATGCCGATCCGTCTGAAGAGATGTGAAAAATGCAGGCATTTTTCAAAAGGGACTGGTAATTAGCACAGATTTGTTTGAGTGGCTCATGCTGTGTGATTACTAACCCTGGAAAATACCAGATGTGGTGATTAACACAGAGATTAATACCAGATTAATACCAGATGTGGAAGATAACACAGAGAAAACACAGACAAATGCTAAGGTGTGACTCTGAACATACAACACACAATGAAGGCACATGGCTTACATTATGATTTCAAAGCAACTATAGTTAGATTTCAAATGAAATATACTAAGAAAATAAATACAAGACATGCATATTTTGAAAGCATGAATATCTTAGCCTCTGTGTGTTTAAGAACATGAATAGATGTTTATGGACCTGAAGAGAAGTGATCATTAACATTTATTTTTATTTCAGATCGACATAAACAGGATTTATGTATTCAGGAAGAAATACACAGAAATGTCACATACTATATCAGGAGTTTTAAATACTACCAATCTGGAGATATAAAAATAAGCTGTTATTTGCAAAGAAATGCCAGAATACTGATAAAATTATAATGCATTTTAAGCTAATAATTAGCAGTATTAAATTACCTTAATATAATAAAATGTTAATAATATAACATGTTTGGTATCAGAATAATCAGAAAAAATAACCTAATATTAACCATCTGTAATTGGGGTTATATATGATTAATGCAGAGAGTGTGATCTGATTAAATAACCATTTTATAAAAAAAAAATTAACTTGCTTAAAAATGTTGGAAATGGTCTTGTTGTATTTGTTTGTTTGTATGTCTGCTGCCACCTAGTGTTATGATGCAGAATTGCAACCATGAGATGATTGGTTGTTGCAAAGAATGCATTTCCTTGACAACACATTTACCAAATAAACCAATCCATGTTCAGTTGCAAAGAACCAATCCAAGACAAGGCCGTGGGCGTTTCCAATATTCACCAATGACTGATAAATAATCAAAAAGGGGAGGGGTGAGATCAGATGATTTAAACCCCAGCATAGAGACTAAGAAGGGGTTATTGTGTTGGCTGATCCAGAAAGGAATAACTGCTGCAGTTATTATTAAAGCACACACCTACTATTGGACTCCATATGCCTTATCCCCAATTTTGACATTTCTGAGGTGAAATTGGACCTGTTGAGAAAACATTGGAAACCGGATATCGACTGGTTTATTTGATGATGTATACAAGGTTTTTGTAAAATAAGTTTTATGCATAGCCACTACAGTAAAATTACAATTTTTGAATTGCAAAGAACAAATTGGGCTTTTAGATTGTATTATATAACCTTAAATAGCTCTTAGCCTGCCTGTTTGTATGCAAGCATTTAAAGTAAACATTTACTATTGCTGTATGTAGCAGAGTTAAGGAAATATTTCAAGTTAGCATTTCATAGCCTATGTATTGTTATACTAATCCCAATTTTAAATTGTTTATCTATGCAAATGCAAATATATAATAATAATTCAGAAGTGTATATTGTATTTTAAATTGCTAGTCACAGCCTATATATTGTATTGTTGTTTAAATCTGTGTCTGATTGGCTAAGTAACTCATCTATGCAAGTTCTGATATTGTCAGTTAATTTTGTATTAGAATAAATTGCAGTTAAATAGCAGAATATATATATTATCCTATTGCTTAAGAGCACAGTTTAAAATTGTATTGCTTGGATGTTAAAAGATTTGTAAATAAGGCTGGTTTTTAATATAAGCGTGTATGAATTTTGCATAGCATATTTAAATAGTTTTCAAACGCATATAATATTATTTCATATTTCTTTTATTGCAAATATATTTCAAAAATGTTCATGGATATTAACTAAATAAAAGAGTTCAGGGATTTATATTAATTTTATTTGTTGTCTTAGTAGAAGTATATTCATTGTGAATTCAGTCTAAAGGAAGATTGTTAAATATATTCCCTTCCAAATACTCACACATTGTTTGGAGAATACTGCTAAGATTTTCATAAATATACTGACATAATAATTGGAGGCACTTTTCTGAGATTTATTAATATTTCATCATATTTGATATAATATATTTGTGGTAGATAGAAATTATTGTAAAAGAGAGAAAAAGTTTCATATTTCGATATTAATATTTTGAAGATATAATTTTTGAAGAGTTGAAATATTGATTTTCATATTTCGAGATTGATATTAATATCTTGAAATATTATTAAAGATTAATTTTTGAAAGATTAATAAAAATATTAACTTTTCATATTTAAAAATTAATCAAAAATATAAATTTTTCATATTTTCAAAGTTAATCAAAAATATTAATTTTTCCTATTTCGAAATATTAATTTTTCATATTTCGAAATATTAATTTTTCATATTTCAAAATTAATAATATTTTTTATTTTATTTTTGAAATATAAAATTTTTTTCTTCTCTCTTTTTATTGGCAAAAATTGTATTAGCGTTTCAGTTTAACTAAGTACTAAACCAATATAATAATGTCTGTAGCCAGAAGTGACTCATTTAATTCTATACATAGTGATAAAAATGGTCCCATAACCATACCTATTACTAAAGGTCAGGTCCTTAAGAAAGATATCTTAAATTACCTTAAAGGGAAGTTTAATATTGCGGGTGAATTAAATGATTTTATGGATACGCTTGAAACTAGGGCTAAAAATATTACCGTTAATAATAATATGTGGAATGAAGAGAATGAATTCTTCCAGGAATTATTAATGATTAATCAATGCAAAGCTCCCAAAAAGCGAGAAGAACTAATACTAAAATCTTGGCCCCTCTTAATATGCATGATTGACGAAATGTCGTTTTGTGTCACAGACAAATGATTGCAAATACAGGAGCCAGAAAATAGTATTCGTTCCTCACACAGACGCGAAGAGGGTTTAAAAATAGCCAAAAATAAAATGGATGAATTTGCCCAAAACCTAACCGCCTTAGATAAGCATAATACAGACTTAATCGCGCAGATACAAGATTTAAATAAACAGCTTCCGCAAAGCCAGAGAGAATTAAGCGATTTAAAAAGGTCATATCGCCATAATGAAAACCCTTATATTAACAGTGAGAATAATGCAGATAATGCTAACTCCTTTAGCGAACGCGTCAGGGACGAGGTACAAAAACATATGGAACAGTATAGACAAATGACCCCTAACGGGTCAGAAATAGATCCCAAATAGGCAGTCACCTCATGATGTAAATCCAGAGGACTGCTGTAGCGCAGCTGGTGCGGGGGAGGGAAACTCTAACAGAGAAGCCCAAAATAAGTCTGATAAAGTCTAGGATTCCCATAAAATAATCACCTTCGTACAACGCGCAGTACCTATATTCTCCAATAAGGGAACAACATCTGTAATTGATCATTTACAGGCTTTTGAAAATGCGTTAGCTATAATGAATGTTACAAGTGAGAAATTGAAAATTGAATTTCTGCCCTGGGTATTTGACAGTAAGCATCACAAATTCTTTGCTTCACTAAAGGATATGAATATTCATTCCTGGAATGGGGTAAAACGACAATGCAGAAAAGAATTCGGGCAATATCGCACTAAAACTAAAGCGAAAATAGCGGTATATTTTTTAAAGTGTCGTGCGAATCAGAGTCCAATCGAATTCCTTTCTGTATTGAAAAATGCGTACAGTATGGCTGAAGATAATCCCAAATTTGACGGCTCAGAATTTGTAAATTTATTTTTTGAAGCCCTGCCTACACCCATCAAAATTTAGCTAGAGATTTTGATGAGGACTGCTCATTGGAATGGCTGATCAAAGAGAGTACAAAGTTATATCTGTATTCAGCAGTCCAGTGAGCAGGGGGTTAAAAAGGAGTCAAAACCCAAAATTGTGGCAGAAACTAGGGTGTCACCTAGCCCCCTCAATTTGGAGTCTAAAAAGAGAACTTATGCAGAGGTGGCCAGTCAAAACAGGCCATCTCCACAGAGGTTTAATTCTGCCCCTCCCCCTACACAGGTTGAGGCACAGGGAGACTATAACCAAAGTGGGGGACATAATCAGGTGAATAATTACTCACAAAGAGAATACTCACCAAATAATTGGTATCCGCGCAAGGGTAGATACAATAGACGGCGAATATATTCTCAGGGTAACCAGACACCCCAGGTATATAATGCTCCCCAAAGTACTAATGCTGAACAAGCTGAACCCCAGGGGCAACCACACCAGAATAGAAATAGCGGCCCTGATTCTGAGGGAACCCAATGGTCAGGAATCATTACTATGGGGCACCAGGAGATAGGCCCAGGGGTAGAGGTAACTTATACAATCAGGTAGATATGCTGTTTACCCAGTTAAATCGGTTTAGCGAAAAAATCGCTAATATGAATCAAAAATCTATGGCTCAGCAACCGAACAATACTTTTTTAGGGGTACAGCCAGTGGTCAGCAGTGGACCACAGGCACAGTCATAAATACTGCGGCATCACCTGAGGGGGAGGGGAGAGATATACAAAATGTAATAATAAATATCAATGATACTAATCATGTTCTCTCCCCACAGACCGAAAACGGACAATTTAGCTGTGATGACAGGCAACCTCATCCGGGAAAAATTAACAAAACTCTTCCCTTGCAGCTCTCTCTTAACCTTATCTCCACAGATGCAGTACACAAGAATCCAGCCGAACCTGTCATAGAGGAAACAGGTAGGTATGAAGGTTCCTCTGCATCGAATGACACGGCAAATTCAGGTAACACATGGCAAAGCCCACAAATGTATGCTAACGCCAACTTTATGTGTGAAATGGTAGAAACTGCAGGAAGATATTATGTATTAGTTGAGCTGCAAGATTCAGTCTCCAACCCTATCAGGGGATTAATTGACACTGGGTCACAGGCAACTATCTTATCCCACAGGTACTACACACAGCTAAATGAGCTAACGCCCCACAAACCTAAAATAAGAGAATTTGACGGTTCTCTAATAGGTGTTGGGGGTGACTCCCTAAAAGTCTACGGTACTGCCTGGTTAAAATTTAAATTGGGGAACAGGGTCATAAGACACCCTGTCATTATAGTGGATCTGCCAACTGATCGTTTAATTATTGGTAGTGATCTCCTGAAGCGATTAAGCACCATAATTGATTGCATAAATAATGTAATTTGGTCGCAAGTTAAACGGCCTATCAATTATGAAAAATCTGATATATCTCGCACCCGACATAGCTGTCACGTGGTGGAAGAGAAACCAGATGCTGTGGAGATTCATTTCAGGAATAACTCCGTACCTGAAATCACTATTCTACAAATAGATGATCAGACTCCTTTTAGTGGCTCTGATGGTAATACTTTTAAAATATCGCCTGGAAAGATAGCGAATATTTCCCTAGATGGCGATGTATTAACCATATCACTCCACAAGGGGGATCATAAAATCCCTAAGGGGGGAAGCCACGCTCAATACCTCACAGGCATTGAGAGAGTTAAAGAGAATCTATTTATCCCTATACAAGTGCATGACCTTGGTAAAACCAAGTATGCTAAAATAAACTTAAAACAGGAAGCTAGCTATATAAGCGAAGGTTTATTAGCGCAAATAGCTGAACCTAAAGTGATTAAATATCTTTCTCCCCAAGACCACTGTGTCAACGGCCTGGATGACAGGTCTGAAAGCTATAACATCACAGCTAAGTGCTTATTATCTCTATATTTTCAAGTCGTGCCAAAAAAGTGAGCGGTACACCTGTACCTGCAAGACTTGTAATACCAGCAGGCGTTAAAAAGCAGCGTTGGGACCTCTCAACGCTGCTTTTTAACCCTAAAAAGCCGATCGTGTTTAAATGTAGGTAGCCAAAAAAGCTCAAAATTGGCTCAGCACTTTAGTTCATTCATTCTTGATAGATCCATTGGGAATGTTTTAAGTTTGCTACCTAAGGTATTGGAGAGGTTAGGAAGCATAGGAACAGCAAGGTCTCTTATGAGACTGCAATCCATTTGTAAAAAAATAAAATAAAATGATATATATATACTATATATATATATATATATATATATATATATCTTAAAATAAACATAAAAAAAAGATTCTGTTGCAAAAACAGCAAACAGGTTACTTGTTTTCTTCAAAAATGAGCGCATAGAAATTCTCAATGTAACTGAATACCCTAGTAGTAAATGGATCATACTTTGATTGGACAAAGGTAATCAGTGGAGTTCCCCAGGGATCAGTACTGGGCCCTATTCTTTTTAATATTTTTATAAATGACTTGGAGCAAGGATTAAATAGCGACATCTCTATTTTTGAAGATGATACTAAGTTAAGTATGGTCATTAGATCAGCGCAGGATGAACTTTCGTTACAAAGGGACCTGCAAAAATTAGAAGTATGGGCAGGTAAATGGAAAATGAGATTTAATACGGGAAAATGCAAGGTTCTACATTTTGGAAGTAAAAATAAGCAGGCAACGTATTATTTAAATGGGACAAGACTGTCAAGGTATATGTGAGATTAATAAATATATATTTTGATCATATATTTCAAGATTAATAAATCTGTATCTTTGATCAGATATTTTCACTGATCAGTAGAAAATAACTCATTGCATTCAGAACTGACTTCAGACAGGTATAGTTCTCCCCCACTTCTTCAATTGCACAGGAGACATTCTTGGCTAAAAGTAGAACAAAGGATTGTTTCTGGGAGATCTCACACACTCAATATGCTAAATTATGCAATTGTATAATTTAGCAAGGAAATTGAAACTAACACAGTTTCAGGATACAGGCCCATATATGGATTTCCTCCAAGGAAGATGCCGATCCGTCTGAAGAGATGTGAAAAATGCAGGCATTTTTCAAAAGGGACTGGTAATTAGCACAGATTTGTTTGAGTGGCTCATGCTGTGTGATTACTAACCCTGGAAAATACCAGATGTGGTGATTAACACAGAGATTAATACCAGATTAATACCAGATGTGGAAGATAACACAGAGAAAACACAGACAAATGCTAAGGTGTGACTCTGAACATACAACACACAATGAAGGCACATGGCTTACATTATGATTTCAAAGCAACTATAGTTAGATTTCAAATGAAATATACTAAGAAAATAAATACAAGACATGCATATTTTGAAAGCATGAATATCTTAGCCTCTGTGTGTTTAAGAACATGAATAGATGTTTATGGACCTGAAGAGAAGTGATCATTAACATTTATTTTTATTTCAGATCGACATAAACAGGATTTATGTATTCAGGAAGAAATACACAGAAATGTCACATACTATATCAGGAGTTTTAAATACTACCAATCTGGAGATATAAAAATAAGCTGTTATTTGCAAAGAAATGCCAGAATACTGATAAAATTATAATGCATTTTAAGCTAATAATTAGCAGTATTAAATTACCTTAATATAATAAAATGTTAATAATATAACATGTTTGGTATCAGAATAATCAGAAAAAATAACCTAATATTAACCATCTGTAATTGGGGTTATATATGATTAATGCAGAGAGTGTGATCTGATTAAATAACCATTTTATAAAAAAAAAATTAACTTGCTTAAAAATGTTGGAAATGGTCTTGTTGTATTTGTTTGTTTGTATGTCTGCTGCCACCTAGTGTTATGATGCAGAATTGCAACCATGAGATGATTGGTTGTTGCAAAGAATGCATTTCCTTGACAACACATTTACCAAATAAACCAATCCATGTTCAGTTGCAAAGAACCAATCCAAGACAAGGCCGTGGGCGTTTCCAATATTCACCAATGACTGATAAATAATCAAAAAGGGGAGGGGTGAGATCAGATGATTTAAACCCCAGCATAGAGACTAAGAAGGGGTTATTGTGTTGGCTGATCCAGAAAGGAATAACTTCTGCAGTTATTATTAAAGCACACACCTACTATTGGACTCCATATGCCTTATCCCCAATTTTGACATTTCTGAGGTGAAATTGGACCTGTTGAGAAAACATTGGAAACCGGATATCGACTGGTTTATTTGATGATGTATACAAGGTTTTTGTAAAATAAGTTTTATGCATAGCCACTACAGTAAAATTACAATTTTTGAATTGCAAAGAACAAATTGGGCTTTTAGATTGTATTATATAACCTTAAATAGCTCTTAGCCTGCCTGTTTGTATGCAAGCATTTAAAGTAAACATTTACTATTGCTGTATGTAGCAGAGTTAAGGAAATATTTCAAGTTAGCATTTCATAGCCTATGTATTGTTATACTAATCCCAATTTTAAATTGTTTATCTATGCAAATGCAAATATATAATAATAATTCAGAAGTGTATATTGTATTTTAAATTGCTAGTCACAGCCTATATATTGTATTGTTGTTTAAATCTGTGTCTGATTGGCTAAGTAACTCATCTATGCAAGTTCTGATATTGTCAGTTAATTTTGTATTAGAATAAATTGCAGTTAAATAGCAGAATATATATATTATCCTATTGCTTAAGAGCACAGTTTAAAATTGTATTGCTTGGATGTTAAAAGATTTGTAAATAAGGCTGGTTTTTAATATAAGCGTGTATGAATTTTGCATAGCATATTTAAATAGTTTTCAAACGCATATAATATTATTTCATATTTCTTTTATTGCAAATATATTTCAAAAATGTTCATGGATATTAACTAAATAAAAGAGTTCAGGTATTTATATTAATTTTATTTGTTGTCTTAGTAGAAGTATATTCATTGTGAATTCAGTCTAAAGGAAGATTGTTAAATATATTCCCTTCCAAATACTCACACATTGTTTGGAGAATACTGCTAAGATTTTCATAAATATACTGACATAATAATTGGAGGCACTTTTCTGAGATTTATTAATATTTCATCATATTTGATATAATATATTTGTGGTAGATAGAAATTATTGTAAAAGAGAGAAAAAGTTTCATATTTCGATATTAATATTTTGAAGATATAATTTTTGAAGAGTTGAAATATTGATTTTCATATTTCGAGATTGATATTAATATCTTGAAATATTATTAAAGATTAATTTTTGAAAGATTAATAAAAATATTAACTTTTCATATTTAAAAATTAATCAAAAATATAAATTTTTCATATTTTCAAAGTTAATCAAAAATATTAATTTTTCCTATTTCGAAATATTAATTTTTCATATTTCGAAATATTAATTTTTCATATTTCAAAATTAATAATATTTTTTATTTTATTTTTGAAATATAAAATTTTTTTCTTCTCTCTTTTTATTGGCAAAAATTGTATTAGCGTTTCAGTTTAACTAAGTACTAAACCAATATAATAATGTCTGTAGCCAGAAGTGACTCATTTAATTCTATACATAGTGATAAAAATGGTCCCATAACCATACCTATTACTAAAGGTCAGGTCCTTAAGAAAGATATCTTAAATTACCTTAAAGGGAAGTTTAATATTGCGGGTGAATTAAATGATTTTATGGATACGCTTGAAACTAGGGCTAAAAATATTACCGTTAATAATAATATGTGGAATGAAGAGAATGAATTCTTCCAGGAATTATTAATGATTAATCAATGCAAAGCTCCCAAAAAGCGAGAAGAACTAATACTAAAATCTTGGCCCCTCTTAATATGCATGATTGACGAAATGTCGTTTTGTGTCACAGACAAATGATTGCAAATACAGGAGCCAGAAAATAGTATTCGTTCCTCACACAGACGCGAAGAGGGTTTAAAAATAGCCAAAAATAAAATGGATGAATTTGCCCAAAACCTAACCGCCTTAGATAAGCATAATACAGACTTAATCGCGCAGATACAAGATTTAAATAAACAGCTTCCGCAAAGCCAGAGAGAATTAAGCGATTTAAAAAGGTCATATCGCCATAATGAAAACCCTTATATTAACAGTGAGAATAATGCAGATAATGCTAACTCCTTTAGCGAACGCGTCAGGGACGAGGTACAAAAACATATGGAACAGTATAGACAAATGACCCCTAACGGGTCAGAAATAGATCCCAAATAGGCAGTCACCTCATGATGTAAATCCAGAGGACTGCTGTAGCGCAGCTGGTGCGGGGGAGGGAAACTCTAACAGAGAAGCCCAAAATAAGTCTGATAAAGTCTAGGATTCCCATAAAATAATCACCTTCGTACAACGCGCAGTACCTATATTCTCCAATAAGGGAACAACATCTGTAATTGATCATTTACAGGCTTTTGAAAATGCGTTAGCTATAATGAATGTTACAAGTGAGAAATTGAAAATTGAATTTCTGCCCTGGGTATTTGACAGTAAGCATCACAAATTCTTTGCTTCACTAAAGGATATGAATATTCATTCCTGGAATGGGGTAAAACGACAATGCAGAAAAGAATTCGGGCAATATCGCACTAAAACTAAAGCGAAAATAGCGGTATATTTTTTAAAGTGTCGTGCGAATCAGAGTCCAATCGAATTCCTTTCTGTATTGAAAAATGCGTACAGTATGGCTGAAGATAATCCCAAATTTGACGGCTCAGAATTTGTAAATTTATTTTTTGAAGCCCTGCCTACACCCATCAAAATTTAGCTAGAGATTTTGATGAGGACTGCTCATTGGAATGGCTGATCAAAGAGAGTACAAAGTTATATCTGTATTCAGCAGTCCAGTGAGCAGGGGGTTAAAAAGGAGTCAAAACCCAAAATTGTGGCAGAAACTAGGGTGTCACCTAGCCCCCTCAATTTGGAGTCTAAAAAGAGAACTTATGCAGAGGTGGCCAGTCAAAACAGGCCATCTCCACAGAGGTTTAATTCTGCCCCTCCCCCTACACAGGTTGAGGCACAGGGAGACTATAACCAAAGTGGGGGACATAATCAGGTGAATAATTACTCACAAAGAGAATACTCACCAAATAATTGGTATCCGCGCAAGGGTAGATACAATAGACGGCGAATATATTCTCAGGGTAACCAGACACCCCAGGTATATAATGCTCCCCAAAGTACTAATGCTGAACAAGCTGAACCCCAGGGGCAACCACACCAGAATAGAAATAGCGGCCCTGATTCTGAGGGAACCCAATGGTCCAGGAATCATTACTATGGGGCACCAGGAGATAGGCCCAGGGGTATAGGTAACTTATACAATCAGGTAGATATGCTGTTTACCCAGTTAAATCGGTTTAGCGAAAAAATCGCTAATATGAATCAAAAATCTATGGCTCAGCAACCGAACAATACTTTTTTAGGGGTACAGCCAGTGGTCAGCAGTGGACCACAGGCACAGTCATAAATACTGCGGCATCACCTGAGGGGGAGGGGAGAGATATACAAAATGTAATAATAAATATCAATGATACTAATCATGTTCTCTCCCCACAGACCGAAAACGGACAATTTAGCTGTGATGACAGGCAACCTCATCCGGGAAAAATTAACAAAACTCTTCCCTTGCAGCTCTCTCTTAACCTTATCTCCACAGATGCAGTACACAAGAATCCAGCCGAACCTGTCATAGAGGAAACAGGTAGGTATGAAGGTTCCTCTGCATCGAATGACACGGCAAATTCAGGTAACACATGGCAAAGCCCACAAATGTATGCTAACGCCAACTTTATGTGTGAAATGGTAGAAACTGCAGGAAGATATTATGTATTAGTTGAGCTGCAAGATTCAGTCTCCAACCCTATCAGGGGATTAATTGACACTGGGTCACAGGCAACTATCTTATCCCACAGGTACTACACACAGCTAAATGAGCTAACGCCCCACAAACCTAAAATAAGAGAATTTGACGGTTCTCTAATAGGTGTTGGGGGTGACTCCCTAAAAGTCTACGGTACTGCCTGGTTAAAATTTAAATTGGGGAACAGGGTCATAAGACACCCTGTCATTATAGTGGATCTGCCAACTGATCGTTTAATTATTGGTAGTGATCTCCTGAAGCGATTAAGCACCATAATTGATTGCATAAATAATGTAATTTGGTCGCAAGTTAAACGGCCTATCAATTATGAAAAATCTGATATATCTCGCACCCGACATAGCTGTCACGTGGTGGAAGAGAAACCAGATGCTGTGGAGATTCATTTCAGGAATAACTCCGTACCTGAAATCACTATTCTACAAATAGATGATCAGACTCCTTTTAGTGGCTCTGATGGTAATACTTTTAAAATATCGCCTGGAAAGATAGCGAATATTTCCCTAGATGGCGATGTATTAACCATATCACTCCACAAGGGGGATCATAAAATCCCTAAGGGGGGAAGCCACGCTCAATACCTCACAGGCATTGAGAGAGTTAAAGAGAATCTATTTATCCCTATACAAGTGCATGACCTTGGTAAAACCAAGTATGCTAAAATAAACTTAAAACAGGAAGCTAGCTATATAAGCGAAGGTTTATTAGCGCAAATAGCTGAACCTAAAGTGATTAAATATCTTTCTCCCCAAGACCACTGTGTCAACGGCCTGGATGACAGGTCTGAAAGCTATAACATCACAGCTAAGTGCTTATTATCTCTATATTTTCAAGTCGTGCCAAAAAAGTGAGCGGTACACCTGTACCTGCAAGACTTGTAATACCAGCAGGCGTTAAAAAGCAGCGTTGGGACCTCTCAACGCTGCTTTTTAACCCTAAAAAGCCGATCGTGTTTAAATGTAGGTAGCCAAAAAAGCTCAAAATTGGCTCAGCACTTTAGTTCATTCATTCTTGATAGATCCATTGGGAATGTTTTAAGTTTGCTACCTAAGGTATTGGAGAGGTTAGGAAGCATAGGAACAGCAAGGTCTCTTATGAGACTGCAATCCATTTGTAAAAAAATAAAATAAAATGATATATATATACTATATATATATATATATATATATATATATATCTTAAAATAAACATAAAAAAAAGATTCTGTTGCAAAAACAGCAAACAGGTTACTTGTTTTCTTCAAAAATGAGCGCATAGAAATTCTCAATGTAACTGAATACCCTAGTAGTAAATGGATCATACTTTGATTGGACAAAGGTAATCAGTGGAGTTCCCCAGGGATCAGTACTGGGCCCTATTCTTTTTAATATTTTTATAAATGACTTGGAGCAAGGATTAAATAGCGACATCTCTATTTTTGAAGATGATACTAAGTTAAGTATGGTCATTAGATCAGCGCAGGATGAACTTTCGTTACAAAGGGACCTGCAAAAATTAGAAGTATGGGCAGGTAAATGGAAAATGAGATTTAATACGGGAAAATGCAAGGTTCTACATTTTGGAAGTAAAAATAAGCAGGCAACGTATTATTTAAATGGGACAAGACTGTCAAGGTATATGTGAGATTAATAAATATATATTTTGATCATATATTTCAAGATTAATAAATCTGTATCTTTGATCAGATATTTTCACTGATCAGTAGAAAATAACTCATTGCATTCAGAACTGACTTCAGACAGGTATAGTTCTCCCCCACTTCTTCAATTGCACAGGAGACATTCTTGGCTAAAAGTAGAACAAAGGATTGTTTCTGGGAGATCTCACACACTCAATATGCTAAATTATGCAATTGTATAATTTAGCAAGGAAATTGAAACTAACACAGTTTCAGGATACAGGCCCATATATGGATTTCCTCCAAGGAAGATGCCGATCCGTCTGAAGAGATGTGAAAAATGCAGGCATTTTTCAAAAGGGACTGGTAATTAGCACAGATTTGTTTGAGTGGCTCATGCTGTGTGATTACTAACCCTGGAAAATACCAGATGTGGTGATTAACACAGAGATTAATACCAGATTAATACCAGATGTGGAAGATAACACAGAGAAAACACAGACAAATGCTAAGGTGTGACTCTGAACATACAACACACAATGAAGGCACATGGCTTACATTATGATTTCAAAGCAACTATAGTTAGATTTCAAATGAAATATACTAAGAAAATAAATACAAGACATGCATATTTTGAAAGCATGAATATCTTAGCCTCTGTGTGTTTAAGAACATGAATAGATGTTTATGGACCTGAAGAGAAGTGATCATTAACATTTATTTTTATTTCAGATCGACATAAACAGGATTTATGTATTCAGGAAGAAATACACAGAAATGTCACATACTATATCAGGAGTTTTAAATACTACCAATCTGGAGATATAAAAATAAGCTGTTATTTGCAAAGAAATGCCAGAATACTGATAAAATTATAATGCATTTTAAGCTAATAATTAGCAGTATTAAATTACCTTAATATAATAAAATGTTAATAATATAACATGTTTGGTATCAGAATAATCAGAAAAAATAACCTAATATTAACCATCTGTAATTGGGGTTATATATGATTAATGCAGAGAGTGTGATCTGATTAAATAACCATTTTATAAAAAAAAAATTAACTTGCTTAAAAATGTTGGAAATGGTCTTGTTGTATTTGTTTGTTTGTATGTCTGCTGCCACCTAGTGTTATGATGCAGAATTGCAACCATGAGATGATTGGTTGTTGCAAAGAATGCATTTCCTTGACAACACATTTACCAAATAAACCAATCCATGTTCAGTTGCAAAGAACCAATCCAAGACAAGGCCGTGGGCGTTTCCAATATTCACCAATGACTGATAAATAATCAAAAAGGGGAGGGGTGAGATCAGATGATTTAAACCCCAGCATAGAGACTAAGAAGGGGTTATTGTGTTGGCTGATCCAGAAAGGAATAACTTCTGCAGTTATTATTAAAGCACACACCTACTATTGGACTCCATATGCCTTATCCCCAATTTTGACATTTCTGAGGTGAAATTGGACCTGTTGAGAAAACATTGGAAACCGGATATCGACTGGTTTATTTGATGATGTATACAAGGTTTTTGTAAAATAAGTTTTATGCATAGCCACTACAGTAAAATTACAATTTTTGAATTGCAAAGAACAAATTGGGCTTTTAGATTGTATTATATAACCTTAAATAGCTCTTAGCCTGCCTGTTTGTATGCAAGCATTTAAAGTAAACATTTACTATTGCTGTATGTAGCAGAGTTAAGGAAATATTTCAAGTTAGCATTTCATAGCCTATGTATTGTTATACTAATCCCAATTTTAAATTGTTTATCTATGCAAATGCAAATATATAATAATAATTCAGAAGTGTATATTGTATTTTAAATTGCTAGTCACAGCCTATATATTGTATTGTTGTTTAAATCTGTGTCTGATTGGCTAAGTAACTCATCTATGCAAGTTCTGATATTGTCAGTTAATTTTGTATTAGAATAAATTGCAGTTAAATAGCAGAATATATATATTATCCTATTGCTTAAGAGCACAGTTTAAAATTGTATTGCTTGGATGTTAAAAGATTTGTAAATAAGGCTGGTTTTTAATATAAGCGTGTATGAATTTTGCATAGCATATTTAAATAGTTTTCAAACGCATATAATATTATTTCATATTTCTTTTATTGCAAATATATTTCAAAAATGTTCATGGATATTAACTAAATAAAAGAGTTCAGGTATTTATATTAATTTTATTTGTTGTCTTAGTAGAAGTATATTCATTGTGAATTCAGTCTAAAGGAAGATTGTTAAATATATTCCCTTCCAAATACTCACACATTGTTTGGAGAATACTGCTAAGATTTTCATAAATATACTGACATAATAATTGGAGGCACTTTTCTGAGATTTATTAATATTTCATCATATTTGATATAATATATTTGTGGTAGATAGAAATTATTGTAAAAGAGAGAAAAAGTTTCATATTTCGATATTAATATTTTGAAGATATAATTTTTGAAGAGTTGAAATATTGATTTTCATATTTCGAGATTGATATTAATATCTTGAAATATTATTAAAGATTAATTTTTGAAAGATTAATAAAAATATTAACTTTTCATATTTAAAAATTAATCAAAAATATAAATTTTTCATATTTTCAAAGTTAATCAAAAATATTAATTTTTCCTATTTCGAAATATTAATTTTTCATATTTCGAAATATTAATTTTTCATATTTCGAAATATTAATTTTTCATATTTCAAAATTAATAATATTTTTTATTTTATTTTTGAAATATAAAATTTTTTTCTTCTCTCTTTTTATTGGCAAAAATTGTATTAGCGTTTCAGTTTAACTAAGTACTAAACCAATATAATAATGTCTGTAGCCAGAAGTGACTCATTTAATTCTATACATAGTGATAAAAATGGTCCCATAACCATACCTATTACTAAAGGTCAGGTCCTTAAGAAAGATATCTTAAATTACCTTAAAGGGAAGTTTAATATTGCGGGTGAATTAAATGATTTTATGGATACGCTTGAAACTAGGGCTAAAAATATTACCGTTAATAATAATATGTGGAATGAAGAGAATGAATTCTTCCAGGAATTATTAATGATTAATCAATGCAAAGCTCCCAAAAAGCGAGAAGAACTAATACTAAAATCTTGGCCCCTCTTAATATGCATGATTGACGAAATGTCGTTTTGTGTCACAGACAAATGATTGCAAATACAGGAGCTAGAAAATAGTATTCGTTCCTCACACAGACGCGAAGAGGGTTTAAAAATAGCCAAAAATAAAATGGATGAATTTGCCCAAAACCTAACCGCCTTAGATAAGCATAATACAGACTTAATCGCGCAGATACAAGATTTAAATAAACAGCTTCCGCAAAGCCAGAGAGAATTAAGCGATTTAAAAAGGTCATATCGCCATAATGAAAACCCTTATATTAACAGTGAGAATAATGCAGATAATGCTAACTCCTTTAGCGAACGCGTCAGGGACGAGGTACAAAAACATATGGAACAGTATAGACAAATGACCCCTAACGGGTCAGAAATAGATCCCAAATAGGCAGTCACCTCATGATGTAAATCCAGAGGACTGCTGTAGCGCAGCTGGTGCGGGGGAGGGAAACTCTAACAGAGAAGCCCAAAATAAGTCTGATAAAGTCTAGGATTCCCATAAAATAATCACCTTCGTACAACGCGCAGTACCTATATTCTCCAATAAGGGAACAACATCTGTAATTGATCATTTACAGGCTTTTGAAAATGCGTTAGCTATAATGAATGTTACAAGTGAGAAATTGAAAATTGAATTTCTGCCCTGGGTATTTGACAGTAAGCATCACAAATTCTTTGCTTCACTAAAGGATATGAATATTCATTCCTGGAATGGGGTAAAACGACAATGCAGAAAAGAATTCGGGCAATATCGCACTAAAACTAAAGCGAAAATAGCGGTATATTTTTTAAAGTGTCGTGCGAATCAGAGTCCAATCGAATTCCTTTCTGTATTGAAAAATGCGTACAGTATGGCTGAAGATAATCCCAAATTTGACGGCTCAGAATTTGTAAATTTATTTTTTGAAGCCCTGCCTACACCCATCAAAATTTAGCTAGAGATTTTGATGAGGACTGCTCATTGGAATGGCTGATCAAAGAGAGTACAAAGTTATATCTGTATTCAGCAGTCCAGTGAGCAGGGGGTTAAAAAGGAGTCAAAACCCAAAATTGTGGCAGAAACTAGGGTGTCACCTAGCCCCCTCAATTTGGAGTCTAAAAAGAGAACTTATGCAGAGGTGGCCAGTCAAAACAGGCCATCTCCACAGAGGTTTAATTCTGCCCCTCCCCCTACACAGGTTGAGGCACAGGGAGACTATAACCAAAGTGGGGGACATAATCAGGTGAATAATTACTCACAAAGAGAATACTCACCAAATAATTGGTATCCGCGCAAGGGTAGATACAATAGACGGCGAATATATTCTCAGGGTAACCAGACACCCCAGGTATATAATGCTCCCCAAAGTACTAATGCTGAACAAGCTGAACCCCAGGGGCAACCACACCAGAATAGAAATAGCGGCCCTGATTCTGAGGGAACCCAATGGTCCAGGAATCATTACTATGGGGCACCAGGAGATAGGCCCAGGGGTAGAGGTAACTTATACAATCAGGTAGATATGCTGTTTACCCAGTTAAATCGGTTTAGCGAACAAATCGCTAATATGAATCAAAAATCTACGGCTCAGCAACCGAACAATACTTTTTAAGGGGTACAGCCAGTGGTCAGCAGTGGACCACAGGCACAGTCATAAATACTGCGGCATCACCTGAGGGGGAGGGGAGAGATATACAAAATGTAATAATAAATATCAATGATACTAATCATGTTCTCTCCCCACAGACCGAAAACGGACAATTTAGCTGTGATGACAGGCAACCTCATCCGGGAAAAATTAACAAAACTCTTCCCTTGCAGCTCTCTCTTAACCTTATCTCCACAGATGCAGTACACAAGAATCCAGCCGAACCTGTCATAGAGGAAACAGGTAGGTATGAAGGTTCCTCTGCATCGAATGACACGGCAAATTCAGGTAACACATGGCAAAGCCCACAAATGTATGCTAACGCCAACTTTATGTGTGAAATGGTAGAAACTGCAGGAAGATATTATGTATTAGTTGAGCTGCAAGATTCAGTCTCCAACCCTATCAGGGGATTAATTGACACTGGGTCACAGGCAACTATCTTATCCCACAGGTACTACACACAGCTAAATGAGCTAACGCCCCACAAACCTAAAATAAGAGAATTTGACGGTTCTCTAATAGGTGTTGGGGGTGACTCCCTAAAAGTCTACGGTACTGCCTGGTTAAAATTTACATTGGGGAACAGGGTCATAAGACACCCTGTCATTATAGTGGATCTGCCAACTGATCGTTTAATTATTGGTAGTGATCTCCTGAAGCGATTAAGCACCATAATTGATTGCATAAATAATGTAATTTGGTCGCAAGTTAAACGGCCTATCAATTATGAAAAATCTGATATATCTCGCACCCGACATAGCTGTCACGTGGTGGAAGAGAAACCAGATGCTGTGGAGATTCATTTCAGGAATAACTCCGTACCTGAAATCACTATTCTACAAATAGATGATCAGACTCCTTTTAGTGGCTCTGATGGTAATACTTTTAAAATATCGCCTGGAAAGATAGCGAATATTTCCCTAGATGGCGATGTATTAACCATATCACTCCACAAGGGGGATCATAAAATCCCTAAGGGGGGAAGCCACGCTCAATACCTCACAGGCATTGAGAGAGTTAAAGAGAATCTATTTATCCCTATACAAGTGCATGACCTTGGTAAAACCAAGTATGCTAAAATAAACTTAAAACAGGAAGCTAGCTATATAAGCGAAGGTTTATTAGCGCAAATAGCTGAACCTAAAGTGATTAAATATCTTTCTCCCCAAGACCACTGTGTCAACGGCCTGGATGACAGGTCTGAAAGCTATAACATCACAGCTAAGTGCTTATTATCTATCTCTATAGGAAATAAGTCAGTGAAGCACCTGTTTTTAGTTTTAAATACTCCCCATAATCAAATATACATTGGCAATGATATCTTACATAGATATGCCATAAAAATAGATTTGATTAATTCTTGCCTTTGGAGCAGGTTAAAGGGGGACCCTGAAGTATTTCAGGATGAAAATGCAGCCCTGAAATCAAACCAGCAATTGCCATATGCTGTAAATATGCAGGTATCTAGCAATGTCATAATTCCTGCTGGGGCTGATAAATTTCTTTTACCCTTACAGGTAAAGAGGGGTCAGAAATTAAAAACTTCTGAAACACTGATTTGCCTCTCCCATAGAATACAAAATCTGGGTGTCACAGTGACTTACACTCCTATGGTGAATATTGGAACTGTTCCAATACATATTGTTGTGCATAACATGACCCCACAGGATATAACATTATCCAAGGGAACTACCATAGGATATGCACTGGAATCAAGTTATTACACTTTTGGATTCCAGAATAATGTAATTGGGCTAATACCTGAAGGATACCTAACTGAAGAACAATTAATAGAATAATCCTTTGCGTCTATGCCAGAGGGCCTATTTAATGTTCAGTCTATTTATCCCTTCAGCTCAGAGGAAGGCATCTGTAAAATTGAAGAGCAGCAAGATTACCCCAATACCCAGAGTCATGGGAGCAATGTAAACTATAACCAAGGGGATCTCACCTCTAGATTGGAAGAAGCCTATGAAATAGGACAGCCTGAAATCTTTCCAGGATTTCAGCAAATAGTCGAAGAGCAAATATCCTTAGTTAATGGCTGTTCCAGCGATGATGAACGCCAGCAGCTGCGAGAACTCCTGATGGAGTACAAGGATATTTTCGCTAAGGATTCCTATGACTGTGGTACTACAGACTTACACATTGCAAGGATACAAACAGATCCTAATGCGCCACCTGTATTTGTCAAACAATACAGACTTCCCTTAGACTCATATGATTCTCTTGCAGAGATCATAAGGAATTTGGAAGAAAGAGGTATTATCAGACAGGTGCACAGCTCTTATAATAATCCTATTCTAGGTGTCCTTAAGCCCAATGAACAATGGCGTTTGTGTGCTGACTTAAGACAGCTAAACAAACGAGTATACATGTCTGGCTGGCCTGTACCATACATTGAACAGTGCCTAGCACAAATGCAGGGATCCAAAATATTCACTGCCATTGATTGTGCACAGGGATACTGGACCATAAAGGTACATGAAGAGGACCAATATAAGCTGGCGTTCTCTTTCCAAAAGGTCCAATATGCATTCCAGAGACTTCCATTTGGATACATAAATTCTGGACATGAATTTGCTGTATTCATGCATAAGGCTATGCCTGATGCACTGGAAAGGTGGAAGCTATAGTGAATTCTAAAAACCCAACTAACTTAAAGGAATTGAGATCATTCCTGGGTATGACAAATTATTCTCGCAAATTCATTGATAATTATGCGGAATTAGCTAAACCACTACTACTTCTTCTAAAGAAAGATGTGAAATGGCACTGGAGTGAATCTCAAGAGACAGCCATCAGAGAGCTGAAGAGAAAACTCACTCAAGCACCTTGCTTAGCGTACCCTGAAGGTGGCAAACCTTTCTTCTTAGAGACAGGTTACACAGATATAAGCATGAGTGCTGTTTTAAACCAAAAGCATGATAATTTGAACAAAGCCATTGCTTATGCGAGCAAAAATCTATCCCCAGTAGAAATAAAGTTCAACGATTGCGAAAAAGCCCTCTTATCTACTGTATGGGCTCTACAAAATTTCTGCAGCTATATACAGGGCGAGAAAATGATTGTAGAAACAGCCCACCAGCCTTTGCTATATTTACAAAGTGAGAGTATAAGAGATGGGAATTTGTCAAATAGCCGCATAACAGCGTGGACCCTTTCCTTGCAAGGCTGGCCATTAGAAATTCGATACAAGCAGAACAAAAAGAATCCAGTCGCACAAGGGCTTGCTGAGCTCCACGACTGTACTGCTAGAGATCCTGGGGAAGAATTATCAGAAGATGATTTTCTGGAAGAACAATTGCTTTCCCCATATAAAATGTACAATGAGAAAAATTGCCAAACATTACCTTGGGTGTATGTTGATGGTTGTTCTTACCATGCCACTATTGATAATGAGCGCAGATTAGTCGCTGGCATTGGTATAACTGGGGCAAATGGATTCCCAAATATATCTATAGGTTTCAACATTGGACCAAGATCCAGTCAAGTTGCAGAACTAACTTCTGTTTTCATTGAAATGGCTATTGAACATGGTATTCATGAATTTGTGATCATAACTGACTCAAATTATGTGCGTGACAGTTTTGTTGAATACCTGCCAACTTGGAAAAGAAATGGCATGCAGAAAAGCAATAACAAACCAGTCAAGCATGGCAAGTTGTTCTGCGAGATTGATAATCTGGTGGTATCCAATGATTTAACCATACACTGGAAAAAGACCAAGGGTCATTCCAGAGTTTTAGGTCCTGATAAGGAAGGCAATGATCTTGCGGATTCATTAGCCAAACAAGGAGCCATAACTGGAGAACTCCTTAATATTGACCATTTAATGGGTGCAATTCAGGTAGAAGCCATTACCAGAAACCAGGCAAAACAACAGAGTGAGCCTAACTTGGTACAATGGAGTCAGGATTCTCCTAGTGAGGACCTGATCACTAGTCAAAAAGAAGACCCCATTGTAGGCATCTTCTATAAACACATAGAAGATCCTGAAAACAATCCCATCTCAAAAGATGATTGTATTGGCAAGGAAGATCTTAGAATCTTAATAAAATCTAGATCACAATTCAAGTTACAGGATGGTTTGTTAATTAGAACCTCCAAAACTGGCATCCAGCAGTGGGTAGTACCCGCCAAGTTCAGAGGTCTAATGCTACAACATGCCCATGATGCTCCCACATCTGGTCATCGTGGTGCCAAACTCACGTATGAAATATTACGTGATTATGCTTTTTGGCCACACATGTTGAAAGATGTTCAAACCTACTGTCAAGGGTGTTTAATCTGCCCACAGCTCCAACCCACTGCACCAACACATAGAGCGCTATTGCAGAAAAGGGGGATGGTAATGCCATGGTCAGATATACAAATTGATTTTATTGGTCCAGTAACAAGATCATCAAGAGGTAACAAATACATGTTAACCATGACATGCCTGTTCACTAAATGGGTAGAGTGCATTAGTGCACCTAACAATAGTGCTGAAACATGTGCGGCGTTGCTCATCAACCATGTGTTTTCCAGATTTGGTCTGCCCCAAAGAATCGAGTCAGATCGGGTGACCCACTTCACTAGCGAAGTGATGACCAAAATGTGGAAAATACTAGGGGTTAAAAGAAAGCTCCATATTGCTTATAGAGCTGCCTCAAGTGGTAGTGTAGAGCGTTACAACCAGTCCATTGTTAAAATCCTCAAAAAGTTTGTGAGTGAAACAGGTAAATACTGGGATGTAAAACTACCTCTGGTCTTAATGGCATTAAGAGCAACTCCAAGTAGTGCTACCAAAATGTCACCTTTTGAGCTGATGACTGGTAGAAGAATGGTTCTACCTCAACATCTGCTGTACCGTACATCAGACCAAAACTTGATAAACGCTGCCAATACACATCAATAGGTGGAGAACTTAAGAAAACATCTGCAACATGCCTTTGCATTTGCTCAAAGGAATTTAGAAAGAGCCGCAACTGCCACTAAAACCTATTATGATCTCAAAACATCCAAAAAGGAATATGAAATAAATGATAAAGTTTATCTTTATAACTTTGGAAGAGATCAGGTTAGGGAGAAGAAATTTCTTCCCTCATGGAAAGGTCCTTTCGTCATTACTGACAAAATATCTCCAGTGGCCTATAAAATAAGGATCCCCAAAAATGAAAGTTTCATAGATAAATGGGTCCATATCAATCAATTGCGAGCGTGTCATCCAAGATCCCAACTACAAATCATAGAGGGAAAATGAAGTGTCATATCCCCAAATTAACTAAAGACATACTGTAGTTTAAAGATGCCTAACTGATAAACATGAAGGCTCAAAATAACAAACTTCCTACATAAAGGACTGCCTCTGATGTATACGGTTAACGTCCTCACCAAATACCATTGACTTTAGGCCAATTTAAATACATGTGTCCTACATCTATTTAAAATTGAAAGGGGGATTTATGTCAAGGTATATGTGAGATTAATAAATATATATTTTGATTATATATTTCAAGATTAATAAATCTGTATCTTTGATCAGATATTTTCACTGATCAGTAGAAAATAAATCATTGCATTCAGAACTGACTTCAGACAGGTATAGTTCTCCCCCACTTCTTCAATTGCACAGGAGACATTCTTGGCTAAAAGTAGAACAAAAGATTGTTTCTGGGAGATCTCACACACTCAATATGCTAAATTATGCAATTGTATAATTTAGCAAGGAAATGGAAACTAACACAGTTTCAGGATACAGGCCCATATATGGATTTCCTCCAAGGAAGATGCCGACCCATCTGAAGAGATGTGAAAAATGCAGGCATTTTTCAAAAGGGACTGGTAATTAGCACAGATTTGTTTGAGTGGCTCATGCTGTGTGATTACTAACCCTGGAAAATACCAGATGTGGTGATTAAGATAACACAGAGAAAACACAGACAAATGCTAAGGTGTGACTCTGAACATACAACACACAATGAAGGCACATGGCTTACATTATGATTTCAAAGCAACTGTAGTTAGATTTCAAATAAAATATACTAGAAAAATAAATACAAGACATGCATATTTTGAAAGCATGAATATCTTAGCCTCTGTGTGTTTAAGAACATGAAACGATGTTTATGGACCTGAAGAGAAGTGATCATTAACATTTATTTTTATTTCAGATCGACATAAACAGGATTTATGTATTCAGGAAGAAATACACAGAAATGTCACATACTATATCTGGGTGAATGCAGTGTATCAGGAGTTTTAAATACTACCAATCTGGAGATATAAAAATAAGCTGTTATTTGCAAAGAAATGCCAGAATACTGATAAAATTATAATGCATTTTAAGCTAATAATTAGCAGTATTAAATTACCTTAATATAATAAAATGTTAATAATATAACATATTTGGTATCAGAATAATCAGAAAAAATAACCTAATATTAACCATCTGTAATTGGGGTTATATATGATTAATGCAGAGAGTGTGATCTGATTAAATAACCATTTTATAAAAAAAAAATTAACTTGCTTAAAAATGTTGGAAATGGTCTTGTTGTATTTGTTTGTACGTCTGCTGCCACCTAGTGTTATGATGTGGAATTGCAACCATGAGATGATTGGTTGTTGCAAAGAATGCATTTCCTTGACAACACATTTACCAAATAAACCAATCCATGTTCAGTTGCAAAGAACCAATCCAAGACAAGGCCGTGGGCGTTTCCAATATTCACCAATGACTGATAAATAATCAAAAAGGGGAGGGGTGAGATCAGATGATTTAAACCCCAGCATAGAGACTAAGAGGGGGTTGTTGTGTTGGCTGATCCAGAAAGGAATAACTGCTGCAGTTATTATTAAAGCACACACCTACTATTGGACTCCATATGCCTTATCCCCAATTTTGAAATTTCTGAGGTGAAATTGGACCTGTTGAGAAAACATTGGAAACCGGATATCGACTGGTTTATTTGATGATGTATACAAGGTTTTTGTAAAATAAGTTTTATGCATAGCCACTACAGTAAAATTACAATTTTTGAATTGCAAAGAACAAATTGGGCTTTTAGATTGTATTATATAACCTTAAATAGCTCTTAGCCTGCCTGTTTGTATGCAAGCATTTAAAGTAAACATTTACTATTGCTGTATGTAGCAGAGTTAAGGAAATATTTCAAGTTAGCATTTCATAGCCTATGTATTGTTATACTAATCCCAATCTTAAATTGTTTATCTATGCAAATGCAAATATATAATAATAATTCAGAAGTGTATATTGTATTTTAAATTGCTAGTCACAGCCTATATATTGTATTGTTGTTTAATTCTGTGTCTGATTGGCTAAGTAACTCATCTATGCAAGTTCTGATATTGTCAGTTAATTTTGTATTAGAATAAATTGCAGTTAAATAGCAGAATATATATATTATCCTATTGCTTAAGAGCACAGTTTAAAATTGTATTGCTTGGATGTTAAAAGATTTGTAAATAAGGCTGTTTTTTAATATAAGCGTGTATGAATTTTGCATAGCATATTTAAATAGTTTTCAAACGCATATAATATTATTTCATATTTCTTTTATTGCAAATATATTTCAAAAATGTTCATGGATATTAACTAAATAAAAGAGTTCAGGTATTTATATTAATTTTATTTGTTGTCTTAGTAGAAGTATATTGATTGTGAGTTCAGTCTAAAGGAAGATTGTTAAATATATTCCCTTCCAAATACTCACACATTGTTTGGAGAATACTGCTAAGATTTTCATAAATATACTGACAAGATTTAGCCAAACACAGGAGGAAAGGGATTTGGGGTAGTAATAGATAACAAGCTAAAGATGGGTGCACACTGCAGGGCAGCAGCTTCAAATGCTAATAAGATACTAGCATGTATTAAAAGAGGCATTGATTCAAGGGAGGAAAGCATAATTCTGTCACTATAAAAGCCCTGGTAAGACCTTACCTTGAGTATTGAGTGCAGTTCTGGGGACCGATCGCAAAAAAAAGATATTGCAGAACTAGAAAAAGTTCAGAGAAGGGCCACAAAGCCAATTGGAGAATTTAAGCTATGAGGAGAGGCTAGCCAAACTGGGTCTGTTTTCTTTAGAAAAAAGGCGCTTAAGAGATGACATGATTACTTAATATAAATATATTCAGGCCCCATATACAGAGATGGCAGAAGCTCTGTTTATTCCAAGAAAATTGTTTGTGACCAGAGGTCACAATTTTAGGTTGGATTAAAGGAGATTTAATCTCCTGCAACGGAAACGTTTCTTTCACTGTAAGAGCAAAACAATTGTGGAAGTCATTACCAAAGAAGGTAGTGAATGCTAATACCCTAGATACATTTAAAAATTGTTTGAATACATTTCTGTCTATAAACAAAATTCATGGATATGATTGCTAGTATTAAATGGGTGGGATTATTTAAGTTTAACTGGAGATTTTTTTATATATTTTAGATTTGTATAGGTTGAACTCGATGGACTTCGGTCTTTTTTCAACCTCATCTACTATGTTACTATGTTAATGTAGCCACTACCCTCTGGGAGATGACAGAGCTGACATCTATAATTAAGGCAGTCGCCGAAACATGTAAGATGTAATCTTTCCTGTTTTTGTCTTTTAAAGTTTGTGACAAATAAACATTATCACCTAGATTTAGAGTTTGGCGTTAGCCATCAAAAGCAGCGTTAAGGGGTCCTAACGCTGCTTTTGGCCGCCCGCTGGTATTTAGAGTCAGCCAGGAAAGGGTCTAACGCTCACTTCCTCACCGCGACTCCAGGCTACCGCAGATCCCCTTACGCCAATTGCGTATCCTATCTTTTCAATGGGATCTGCCTAACGCTGGTATTTGGAGTCTTTGAAGAAGTGAGCGGTAGACCCTCTACCGACAAGACTCCTACCGCCAAAAAAAGTCAGTAGTTAAGAGCTTTATGGGCTAACGCGTGAATATAAAGCTCTTAACTACTGTGCTACAAAGTACACTAACACCCATAAACTACCTTTGTACCCCTAAACCCAGGCCCCTCCACATCGCCGCCACTATAATAAAAAATGTTAACCCCTAATCTGCCTACTGGACACCGCCGCCACCTACATTATACCTATAAACCCCTAATCTGCTGCCCCTAACATTGCCGACCCCTATATTATATTTATTAACCCCTAATTCTGCCCCCCAATGTCGCCTCTACCTTACCTACACTTATTAACCCCTAATCTGCCGACCGGACCTCGCCGCCACTATAATAAATGTATTAACCCCTAAACCGCCGCACTCCCACCTCGCAAACACTATAATAAATAGTATTAACCCCTAATCTGCCCTCCCTACCTACAATTATTAACTGATCGGAACAGCCAATAGAATGTGAGTTCAATACGATTGGCTGATTGGATCAGCCAATCGGATTGAACTTCAATCTGATTGGCTGATTGCATAAGCCAATCAGATTTTTTCTACCTTAATTCCGATTGGCTGATAGAAGGGACACCATCTTGGATGACGTCCCTTAAAGGAACCTTCATTCATTGGGAAGTCGTCGGTTGAAGAGGATGGCTCCGCGTCGGCTCCATTGAAGATGGCTCCGCTCCGGATGGATGAAGATTGAAGATGCCACCTGTATGAACACTTCTACCGGATGGAGGACCTCTTCTTTGCCGCTTGGATGAAAACTTCTACTGGATTAAGGACCTCCTCTGCGCACCTTGGATGAAGAATTCGGCTCGGCTGGGTGAAGACGACTCAAGGTAGGGAGATCTTCAGCGGGTTAGCGATAGGTTTTTTTAAGAGGGGTTTGGGTGGGTTAGAGTAGGGGTATGTGGGTGGTGGGTTGTAATGTTGGGGGGGTATTGTATTTTTATTTTCAGGTAAAAGAACTGATTACTTTGGGGCAATGCTCCGCAAAAATCCCTTTTAAGGGCTGGTAAAAGAGCTGATTACTTTGGTAGTTTAGAATAGGGTAGGGAATTTTTTTTATTTTGGGGGGCTTTTTTATTTTATTAGGGGGCTTAGATTAGGTGTAATTAGTTTAAAGTTCTTGTAATTCTTTTTTATTTTTGAAAATTTAGTGTTTGTTTGTTTTTGTATTATAGAATAGTTTATTTTATTGTATTTTAATTTAGCTAATTGTAGGTAATGTATTTAATGTATTTAATGATAGTGTAGTGTTAGGTTTAATTGTAACTTAGGTTAGGATTTATTTTACAGGTAATTTTGTACTTATTTTAACTAGGTAGCTATTAAATAGTTATTAACTATTTAATAGCTATTGTACCTAGTTAAAATAAATACAAAGTTGCCTGTAAAATAAACATAAATCCTAAAATAGCTACAATGTAATTATTAGTTATATTGTAGCTATATTAGGGTTTATTTGATAGGTAAGTATTTAGTTTTAAATAGGATTAATTTAGTTAATTTAGGAATATTATTTAGTTTCATTTAAATTATATTTAACTTAGGGGGGTGTTAGGGTTAGGGTTAGACTTAGGTTTTGGGGTTAATAAATTTATTATAGTAGCGGCGATGTTGCGGGTGGGAGATTAGGGGTTAATAATTGTAGGTAGGTGGCGACTATGTTAGGGAGGGCAGACTAGGGGTTAATACTATTTATTATAGTGTTTGCGAGGTGGGAGTGCGGTGGTTTAGGGGTTAATACATTTATTATAGTGGCGGCGAAGTCCGGTTGGCAGATTAGGGGTTAATAAGTGTAGGTAAGGTAGCGGCAACGTTGGGGGGCAGATTAGGGGTTAATAAATATAATATAGGGGTCGGCGGTGTTAGAGGCAGCAGATTAGGGGTTCATAGGGATAATGTAGGTTGCGGCGGTGTCCGGAGCGGCAGATTAGGGGTTAATAATATTATGCAGGTGTCAGCGATAGCGGGGGCAGCAGATTAGGGGTTAATAAGTGTAAGGTTAGGGGTGTTTAAACTCGGGGTACATGTTAGGGTGTTAGGTGCAGACTCAGAGAGTGTTTCCCCATAGGAAACAATGGGGCTGCGTTAGGAGCTGAACGCTGCTTTTTTGCAGGTGTTAGGTTTTTTTTCAGCCCAAAATGCACCATTGTTTCCTATGGGGATATCGTGCATGAGCACGTTTTTCCAGCTTACCGCTACCGTAAGCAACGCTGGTATTGAGGGTTGAAGTGGAGCTAAATTAGGCTCAACGCACCGTTTTTTGAGCCTAACGCAGCCCCTCAGACAACTCTAAATACCAGTGTTGTTGGAATGGTGCGTTGGGAAAAAAAACAGCGTTAGCTACGCGGGTCTTTGCCGACAAAACTCTAAATCTAGCCGTATGTCTTTTATCTTTGGAGAAGTGCCGGCTGCATTTGTATTTTTGAGATCACAGAGCTGGCATGCTGAGAACTAAAGTTACATTCATACACAGTAAGAGCTATCTCTGATACTGTAATACACATTAAAAAAAAGTCCATGAACATACTGGTTTTAAAAAGACCAGGTAATGAATATAAGTAGTTATAACATCTTTACTGTAAGGAAAAGAGCTTACTAAATCAAATTTGATTTTTGTATTTTGAGAACTGATGCATTTTTAAATGATGTAACTGAATACCCTAAGTTCACCCACTAAAATGATTGCTGTAGGTTTCAATATCAGACCTACTCAACAGAATGCCCTGGTGCAAAATATTTTTGAGCCACCCAAAGGTAAATCAGAAGTAAGCAATAGTAATATTATAAATACTACTCTGTATAATGATTTTGAGGATATATAGGTGGGCCTGCAACCTGCAAGAATAAAAGACTTCCCTGCATTAGGATTATACACATTCTGCATATGCCTATGTATAGACTGGCTCTTATGGGTCCACTCAGCACTTGGGTCCTGGTGCACCTTCTGCACCAATGGTAGTTCCGAACCCTGGTAGGTTTTGCCCATGCAAATGTTCCATCAATAGAGATATTGAAGTCTAACTGAACGACAATTTTAGTAAATGCAAACTTTTATCTGCATAATTTAGTACTTCTTTTGTAGCACTTTAATATTATAAACTGAACAATGAATACAAAGGCAATTGCTAGAGGATGTAGTGTTATATGTCAAACTATGATACATTATTTACAGTGTTAAAATAATATTTAACACTCTGTTGACCCTGCCCAAAGTGAAAAGTATTTAAAGCATGAGAAGTTACACAAAAAATTTAATCTGACCACTGATTTTTTTTTTTCTTCAACTAAAAGCAGTACATCAGTTCTAAGAAGCTAAATAGGAAAATCATGTTTTGGATGGGTATAGCTAGAATCCTCATTTTTATATCTTAGAAATAATATACCAATTTTAAAAACCCAAACAGCTTCTTTAATGCACTCTGATCAATGTGTTAAAATGTTTGGCTGTATTCCATAAGCCTTTAAAATGTAGATAATTCAATCATTTAGTGCCCATTTATCAATATGCCGTGGTGTACAAGGTTGCCTGGCAGAAAACCTGTTTGCCTAAACTTTGAGGGAGCAAGGCAGCATCTACTGCTCAGATATACCATTGCATGAGCAAACACCGGTATCAGGTCTGGTAAATTGAACGTTGCCACCTTAGACATGGTGGAGAGGTTAGAGAGAATATCAGTCTTATGACCATTACTTCTTAACTTGCAGTTGCAGGCTCTGAAATTGCATCCTCAGATTTATATGTGAATCCCTGGGTGTTTTCTTCAGTGGTGCTTATTTTACTTGCAAAAAATAGTATTTTGTTGGTGACACATTCTGGATTACTGTTACAAAAGATTGCTTTAGATGAGCTTTCATTATGTAGAATAGGTATAGTTAGTTTTGGACAGCCTGCTTTTCCTGTAAATCTCCTCTGAGAAATAAAAATGGTCACCAGACAGCCAGGTGTGCTACAGTATTCATAGACCTAACCTCACATCATTCTACACAGTCATTGCTTAATCAAGGCAGAGTCTCATTTATATATGTCTATGTTTAACCACAGCAATGGTGACCAGTTAAACATGTTGAAACGCTATTAAATGCTGCAAAACAAGGTACAATTATTTTATTGTTGTTTTTAAGTAGGTTTATTGTATGTGAGAAACATGATGAAGACTCAAAAGAAAATGGTGTGAATCACAGAAAAATAAAATAAAGTTATAAGGGCATATTTATCAATGTGCGAGCAGACATGATACAAAGTAGTGTGTCATGATCGCTGCACATTGATAAATGTCTACAGCATACACTGTCAGTATTTATCATTGCACCAGCAGTTCTTGGGAACTGCTGGTCCACTGCTGCCCCCAGCAAATTTGCGGCCAATCAGCAGGGGGTGTCAATCAACCCAATCGTATTTGATTGGGTTGATTTCTGTCCGCGGCCTCAGAGCAGGCGGACATGTTATGGAGCAGCGGTCTTTAGACCGCTGCTTCATAACTTCTATTTCCAGCGAGCCTGAAGGCTCGCCCAAAACAAAGTGCATTAAGCTCCATACGGAACTTGATAAATATGCCCCATAGTGTTTTATAAATAAAACTGGTAAGATTAAAGTATATATATTCTCTAATGTAGGGGTGAATATATTGTACTTAGCATTAAAGTATGTATAAGAAAAGTTAAGATATTTGAAAAACAAATAAACTAAATGAGCATTAAAATGCATGAACAGATAAAATGTTTTTTTTAATCATATAGTACAAAAAATAAGCTTTAAAAATAAAATGTAATATAGATTAATTACAAAGAATCTTTACATTAGTAGAAAACAAAAGAAAGTTTGCTGTGGTTGCATAAGAGGGAGGCCAATATAACATCACATTTCTCAGCAAACTTAATTATAGTTAGTAAGTAGCTGGAAGTGAGACTGAAGGACCAAGGCTGGTTCTGCCCTGACATATTTTTGTTAAAATATGGAATATGATTTTTAGACCAAGCATATTTATGATAAATGGCAGCCTCATAGAAAAACAGTAGTGTTATCTTATAAATGACCGCATGAGAAGTACTGTTAAGTGGTATTCTGTATAGCTATGCCTGGAATAAGACCTAGTGCTAATGGAAATAGTATAGGAATATAATCTGCAGTTATAAGCATGCATAATAGAGATAGAAATATTTTGTTTTACAAAGAATTAAATAAGTGTTGATTATGGGGTGCGCAGAATGTGTGGATAGTTAAATCTCTATAATAATGGTGGTTGTTTTAAGAGAATCTTTTACAGATAATAAGCTCTAATTATTCACAGACGAATGAGTCCAAAATAGATAGATACAGATTAGATGAATAGAAAGATTGATAGATAATAAATAGTTAAATACAGCGAGACACATACATTCTTTATAATTTTTCTCCACAGACTAGGAGTATATTTTGTAAAATTGTTTATTGATGCAATATTTTTTATAAAGTAAGTTGCTTTTCTTTCCAAGAACATGTTTCAGTTTTTGGAACAAAACTGACTCATAGACCTAGATCACTAAGATTGGAGAGGTAAGTCAACTTGAAATGGGATAGGTAGTTACTGACTTTGCTTCTTGTCTCTCTCCACACATCTATGTTAATAATTCATTAAACTAGATTCATTGAACCAGATTTACACTCGCCCCACTATGCTAAATCCAAATTAATTAGATTTTTCAAATTATTGTTTAACATATATTGGCCATTCTCACAATGGGTTAGTACACTTTACTAAATAAGAACATTTTCAAACCTCATGGCATGATGAACATAGAGTTTTAATCGAGAGCCAAGTTGAATTTTTCACTATGCCCCAAAGCTTAAAGAATCTAGGCCATTGACTCAATGTTACACATAATATGTATCACACACATTTATAATCATTTATCCATTTATTTAAGCAATTAATGAATTATTCAACCAACCTGATATTTAGTAAACTGTTTTCTTCATCAACACAAAAAAAATAGCAGCCTTAATATATATATTTATTATGTATAAAAGGATGAGAAAAAAAGGCATATGTTACATTATTTATATTGTTTTACAAATCTCAAATGTTTAAATATATTCATTTTTATCCTACCGTATACCATGTATGCTTCAATTAAGACAAAACAATGCAAAGCATACTTTTGTAAATTAAAATTTTAGTTATCATTAATCTGTAATATGGCTTTCTTTTTCCAAAAATCCCTGTACAGTTTAAACCCCCTTGCTGTCAGAGAGCTGCAGTGCTTTGCCATGTGATGCACTGTTCTTTCTGGTAGCTAAAGGGCAACATTTAGGCAAATACCGGTAGGTGGATTCACCTCCATTTTCTTCCCATGAAAATTTCTTCTACCTCAAATAGGTTCATTAAGCTATATGCATGTGTTTTAAATACAGTGTCTATTCTCTGATCTCAAACACCATCCATTTACGTTAGCTATAAAATCTTGAACAAAAATAAGGCCACAACACTGCTATTAAACGGAACTTGACTAACAATAATTCCAGATGAAACAGCAGAGATGATTTGGTCATTTAAATAATCCCATTCCTTTATACATTTTTTTTTTTTTTACAGAAGAGCACTTTACAGAAATGCATACAATAATGTTGTTGTTTTATGTAGATAATTTAAATAATCGTCACCATATAGAACTTCAGAGGCACAAACATTATTAGATGTGTTAGTTTACAATAGATTATAAAAAACATTACAAAATTTATGTATTTTCAAGGCAGTGTCAATGAACACTGATTTTAGTCAAGATCCACTAGCATTTTATTAAAAGATCATCATTTTTCAAGAATAAAACATAAGCTTTTTTTTATCACTTAGCCAGTTAAAAGTTATACTAGAGAGGCAATATGTGTTTGTATATATAATAACAATATTCATAAATACTAACTGATTGAAAAAAGAAGTGCACCAGTAGTTACTGTGATTGTTTAACACAATATATCACAATCCAAATCATTGGTTGAGATAGTGCGTTAGTATTACCTTTGCAAGAATATTCTCTGGGAGTAAGAGAGTAGCCATCAATAAACTCATTAACCTGTTACAAAAGTGCCACCTTATACAACAGGAAAAACCTCTGTAATAGGCACAAAACACACATCAAACAATAATCAGATTGGCATAGAGTTGTAAACTAATCATTCTATCAATATTGATATTTATTGTGTTTTCATTCTTGTGTCCTTTTGATAATTTCCCACAACCTTCTTTGCCTTTGAAGTTTATAATAATTTTCTTTTTGGATACTTTTTTACACTACCGTAGGAAGGTGGTAAAGTTAAGAAAGCTGACATATCTGCTGTTTCTGTTTTAGAGTTTTTAGACTTAATTAAGCCAATTTTTTGCTTTCTTATTTTGACAATGACATCTTGCTCCATTTTTCTTAAGCGGCACTTCCGGTACCAATGCTGGATTGTTATAGCAGACAGTTCCTCCTGTTTTCGTCTTAAGGTGGTGGTGATTGGTTCGTAGGGAACTTTTGAAGGATTGGCTTCCATAAAACGCTCTTCCATTGGTTGACGAAGAGAATCCATCTCTCCACCTTCTCCTAATACACGCTTTGCAAATGCAAACAGGATATCAAGGCAGTGAATTCTGTCCCCACTTACCATAGGCAGATCCATAGCAATGAGCTGAATATTATTTGGTTTAGGTACACGCAGAGGTGGATCTAATTCATCTGCAAAATCAGAAAGCTTATTATATTCAATAAATTGTGAAGCAGTTGGGTCAAACTTTTCCCAAACTTCATAAAACCTCTCAAAATCATCTTCTCCCAGTGGTTCTGCACTCTCTTCAGTAGCAACACTGAAATTTTCCAAAATCACTGCAATGTACATGTTTACCACAATTAAAAATGATATAATTATATAACTGACAAAGAAGAAAATTCCAACTGAAGGATTGCCACAATCACCTTTAGCAGAACTCCCTGGATGTTCTTTATTTGGGTCACAGTCTGGTGGTCCACTGTTTAGCATTGGCGCAAGCAAATAATTCCACCCAGCAGATGTCGTGATCTGGAATAAGCAGATCATGCTGTTGCCAAAAGTTTCAAAGTTGAACATATCATCAATTCCAGTTTCTTTCTTAACATAGGCAAAGTTGGACATTCCAAAAATTGCATAAATGAACATTACTAAGAATAGAAGAAGACCTATATTGAACAAGGCAGGAAGGGACATCATTAAAGCAAAAAGTAATGTACGAATTCCCTTTGCTCCTTTGATGAGGCGCAGAATTCTCCCAATTCTAGCAAGGCGTATAACTCTAAATAAAGTTGGTGAAAAAAAATATTTTTCAATCAAGTTTGACAGAAACATACCTGCAAGATAAAAAAAAGAAATAATTACTTTCTAATTTATTTGAGCTGTTTTGGATTTAAAGAATGCTAAACTACTCTGTGCTTAAAGAACAAACCCTAGTTCTGTGTCTACTTGCAGTGTCACCTACTTTATTACTGCAAGTTAAAGTTTTCCACTCACAGGAAATGGTAAAGACTGTAGAGAAAGCAACTTATATTTTCAAGGTATTGATCAAAGTAATGAATGGAAAAAGGAGATTATACACCTTTATTGAACTACAGTACAGAAACAAGCAGACCAGATCTGATGTCTTCATGTATATAGACAGGTAAAAATATACAATATCTCAATAAAAAAGGAAAAAATTAAAAGTATTGGAATTATTTCATTTTATTTGATAAGATACATTATCTTTAAGAGGGATTGATTGGCAGAAGGACTATAGCTTCTAAATTATGTATTCAAATTTGCTATCCATATTTAAACAAGATAATTGAATCACCAATAAAAATACAGTAAAGCAGTTTACATAACTGCAGTTTTGGTAAGTGTGTTGGAAATGTGTAGGGTATAATAATCATTGCAGCAGTGGTATGTGCAAGTGATAGAATAAAAGCAAGCACTGTATCATCCAATTTGAAAGCCAATAAAACTATTATCCATTGTTTACAAATGTTTTTACATTTAAACTAAGCTATATAAATAATAAAATCATAATTAGCTAAATACTTAAAAAAAAAAACATTTGATAACTGTAATATATATAGTTATATAACTTTGATGTGCACATAGGGGCTCCCATGAGCCTCTTCTGAACATTTATTCACAACAGGTAATCACTATTACCACAGTGATAACTTAGCTATTAAAACTTATTTTGAGGCTTTATTGTAAAGAGGGGGCTTCTGGGATTTTAAACAAGTGGTCTTTGGTGTCTCTAGGCCTTTTTGATGACCTATTATAAGTGTGTAGATACCCTTTCATTAAAAAATGTATTAAAATAAGGTTGTATGATGGAGAGTCTGAGCGTTATGCATCAGACATGCTGCCATGGGGAGCAGAAGGACACCAAGACCTAAGAGAGGTGCGCGTTCTAACTACTCGGATCTCTAAGCCCATTTGACGATCTCGACAGATCAATATGTGGGGCAGACCCCCCCCCCCCTGCAACCCAGCTCCATGGAAGCACAGAATACATGGACTAACGCGCAGCTGATTAGAGGCCTAGCATCGCAGGTTGGTGTAAGGGAAAAGGAGTCACATACTGGCTTGCCTGAGTGGCAGTTAGAGCAGCCTAATCTTATGAAGCTCTCCATGTTCATGATCTTGGACAGGGAAGTTGGTCTCCCGGCAAGCGATGTGGAACTGATCAGGGCTTTGTGGGCTGGGATGCAGTCACTAGCCGTGCTAAGAACCAGCGGAAGTCCCCAGAATAATATTTGTGGCCATACAGCTCAGTGTGATACAGCGGTAATATGCAGCTGCTTGTTCCTACTAATATATGACAACCTTCATATACTAACATCACTCGTTTTGTGTCAGCATGCCTATCAGCTCTCTCAACCTTCCCTGCCACCTACACATAGGTTTATACAGCTGCATAGGAGAGGCATTGGTTAACTCTAGAGACGCTGTTAACTACAAAACAGGCTGTACTGTTACCTATTTACAGCACTATTTTATCAGACTCTGATTTTGTTTTATATCGCTGTCCACTTTACGCCTTTCAATTAATCCCTGAGATATACTCATCATACATATATTTTGTTTATACTACTTCTGTATGCACCATTTATATGTACTATGATGTTTGAACATAATCCTGTCTGATTGTCTCTGTCAGCTCTATATTCAGCCTATAAGACTATCCTAAACCCCATTTGAGACTGTAAGATTAAGTATTTTCTCTTTACTTTAGCTCACTTGCATGAACCATAAAAATGATGACCCTAAGGTTTGATGGGGGTTTATTGATTGTATACAATTAACTTATTTAATACTCCCCGTTCCTATAACCGTTTATATGGTCACGTTATGCCTCTGAAATGTGAGAGATTTATGTTGAATTATATATTGTGCAATCTATATACAGCAGCATATCCCGTTATATTAACCACATATCACTCATTGCTCATCTAGATAATTCCAAACTAACCATACCTTGTTTGATAGGGTTATAATTTGTCGGCTCCATATACTGCAGCAAGTAATTGGCTAAATTTATTTTAGAACCATATTTTCTTCGACAACTACGTAACAAATTTCACTTAAATTAGCTCATCTTTTAATATCTTAGATACTGTGCAACACTATATTTTAAGTCACATAGGAGTCATATTAAATATTGATAGTCTATATACAATGCCTGGGTGAACCTGGTCTAGTTACAGTAGTTCACTCCTCTCCCAAGGGGTACCCCGCCCTCTTATTATAACAAGCGCCTTTATAACCTTAACATCCTAACAAAACTTTATACTCATAATTAGGGTTATCAGAGACTGTTTATACAATCACCATTTCACTCCCATTTACCTTAAATGGTTGCCCTTTGGAACACTCTTTTTATACATGTACCATAGACAGAGACATAGGACTAGAACATTTCTCCCTCTTCTCTTCTCTTCCAATTACCATTCCCAAATTACAGGAGATGCTCTCTCACATATACACTGGAAGCTGAAACTTTTAATAGCTAGAGCCATACCTATTTACTAACAGTTAGGTTATTGTCTCTGTTTATATATCTCAAGTTAACTGGAGTACTAGGTGTGCGAAGTTTATATTTGTCTTATGGTTCTGTGTTAGTACTGTATTGCATAAGCTTAGCTTATTTATAGTTATTACATGCATGTTAATGTCTTAGTCCTATATCTACAGTTGTTTATGTGATGTTTAGTTTTGGTAGTTCATATATGGGGAATATCCCTTATAAGGCTCACACTATATTCATGCCGCACCGTCCTTTATATTATTTCTCAATTGTCATTTTATTTCCATCCATCACCTCTATTTGACCCCTTTCTTCCCTTTCCCGCCAGCATTCATTACCTGCGGGTCATACCCCTTCTCCTTTTTCCTACATAGCCTATAGCTGGCATCTCCCCAGGAGAGGGGTTCATATGGCAGTCCTCTGCTTCCCATATATATTTAAATATCCTCCCCTGTTCCCATTATTTTTAGGAAACTACACTTACTTTTGCATCTCCTAGCTTGAATTTACTCATGGCGTAAATAGAGGATTCGAGTGACTAGAATCAGCTTAAGAGGTGTGGCATCCATATGAACCCCAGCATAATATTTAGCTAAGACATTAAATCAGAGCCCCTTCAACTATTAAGGTTAATGGCCCTGTAGTCTTTATCTCTCCAGCGTCCTGGCTGGCTCCCCCCTCCATTTCCCCCCCTATTTCAAGCGGCTCTTGCCCGCTGCAACCCCCCCCCCCCCCGACACACACTCAGACCTCTGAGAGGTCAGACAAAAGCCAATTCCCTACCTCCTACCATTTATAGTTTATAAAGTACCTCTCATCTCAAGGTAGGGATCATTAATTAGTTATATAATATAAAAATTGAGGTTTCATAGATATATGTTCCAGTCACCTGTGTTTCTTATATATGGTTTTACATTTTCTCTTCATGGTGGCAGAAGTGGTGCTATAACACGTCAACTGTTATTCTACTATCCATATGGATATATGTCACCAATATTTTAGCCTACATTTATTTCTTTTATGGAAATGTACAAATATTTTTATTATTTATGTTTTGTGCCTGGACATATTGTTTGTTCTATTGTTATTACTTATTACCTCAATAAAAAATTATTTCAAAAAAAATAAAAATAAAAAATAAGGTTGTAAATAAAAGTGTGTGTATTGATTCCTAAACTGTATATGGAAAAGAAGAAGTTACCCTCATAAATTAAGGACTTTTGGTATATTAATATAACTTTAATGTGCACGTAAGGGCTCCTGTGAGCCTCTACTCAAGTAAACATTTATTCACACCAGGTGATTGCTATAACTACCCCTTATTTAGGGGTTTCATTTTAAAGAGGAATTAAAACAAGGCAGATGGGGCCTCTATGACTTTTTTATCACATGTTACAGGCACATGGAGAGCTTCTTCCTAAAAAAAAGAAGTTTTTATATTAATATTTTTTTTTAAAAATGTTATATGTTGTATGCCCCCAAAACATACACCATTGGAAAAGGCAGGCGATTACCTTTCCAACTGTCTGTCTTTAAGGTTTGTTGGAGTTGAGATTGAGAGGGTTTTATAAGCACCCCCATCCAGTTCCCTTCTCTTATTTACTGTGCCTGTTACTTTCAAGGTTTCTGAGTCTAAGTGACATCACCACGCCCAAACATGGTGACGTCACTCACATCCCAGAAATCCCCCAACTCGACACCACCTTGTTAGCCGCCTAAGACTGCAGGGGGCTGCAATCAGCTCTGAAAGCGCTCCCAGGATTATGACACATGGTCATCATCTATCGTAACGGCATTGTTTGGATGGAAACCAAGTGTCGTCATGAGCAGTTAAGGGGTTAATAAAAGTAATAACACTCACCTCGCGTCTGCCGAGGCTAAATATGTTATATTATTCTGGGGGTGATTTGTTACTGATAAAGAAGGAAACTTCTAGATTCTGAAATTATTTTCCTTAACCCTAGAGGGATGTGCAGTTATAAGGCAAAAAATAAGTTTGTCACATGTGGGGGAGTTTGGCTAACAGCATTATACTGCAGGAGATTCAGGACTTGGTCAAAGGACTAACTAGGATCCCGTTCCTAGAGTCCAGAGATGGTCCCCAAAACAAGAAGACTACTTCAAGATGAAGGCTGAGATTCAGAACTCTTTGGTAGTAACTATAGAAGTACATGCCCAAAGATGTCATTCTTGGAATTGCTAGCCAAATAAACTTTTCAGGCCCCAAATGTTTGTTCTTATTCATCTTGCACAGAACTGGCTATAACCTAATATGTAGATATCTTTTGAGAAAGTAACTCAGGGTAGTGTTAGAAATAGTAATGGCTGTTCTAAAAATGGATTTCCTTTTTCTAGTCAGGAACAGGACAATAAAATACCAGAATTAAAGATTAGTCCTGTTAACTTTAGATAAGTGCAATATGAAGACCCCACTCTTGCAGACATACAAACAAATATTCACATTTCTAATCACACTGCAGTGTAGCCAGAAAAGGTAATTTCTTATCCCTACATTGAGTTTCAGAATGAGTTAATTAGAGTTGAGGAAAAGGATCCCGATGTAATAAAGCAATTGCTAGTCCTCAAAACTTTCAGGTACATGGTTTTAAATCTTGCACATAGCCACATACTGGGAGGACATTTGTGTATTGAGAAGACAAGAGAATGATTCCTACAAAGATTCTGTTGACCTTGGGTATTTACCTCAATCACAAATTATATCATTTTCATAGTTAACTAGTTCTATGAAAGAATTGCTAAAGGTACTTGGTAGGTCTACTGGGGAAATCAGCAAGGTAGCACAAATATATAATAGAAGTCTTGCAACAGGCCACACAATACCTAAAAGTAATACCCTTATGTGTAAACATCTCAAAATTAAACCTCTTTGCTGATTGTTTGAACATTTTAATGGAACCCTAAAAACATAATTTATGCTTACTTGATAAATCTAATTATTTCATGATGGTGAGAGTCTGTAACCCCACTCTTTTATTCATAGCTTCACTTTTGTCCTTTCCTATCTTCTGATTTCCCTTCTCTACTTTGCCATATGTATATGTATAACAGAGTGGTGGGGTACATGCATCTTTCAACAACACGCACCATAAGTTTTGCAGATGCAAAAAGGTTTAAAACTGATTTTGTTTTAAATGCCGCTTCTTATTTCGAATGAGAAATGTTGGTTCTCATATGCCTCTAAGTAGTACGTTATTGTCTCAAAAAACAGAATTAATGTTTATCTGATAAATCTTTTTCTTTAATGTTGGTAAAAATCCACAAATCATCAAACACCCCTACACTGTAGAGCATTGGAAGGAAAGAATAGTTGGCACCTAAAAACAGCTTTATGTTGATGAAAAATCACCTAAGTAGGCTTACAAGACAGAGCCAAAATTTCAGACACATGGCAAGCAGAAGAAATAGTTACCTCAAAGAGAACCTTCCAGGTCAAGAGGTGAAGATCTAGACCATAAATTGATTTACAAGGGTGCGGGCAGCCTGAAGCACTCACAGGACCACATTAATAGACATCGGAGCTTGAGGAAAAGTCTGTATCAGGAATTTTGGAAATCAAGCCAGTTAATTGTCCTTATAATTAAAATGTCTAGTAAATGGCTTCCTTGCTTGAATCAAGGCCTCAATAACCTTGTTAGACAAGCCTCTATTGGCCAAAACCATGCATTCAATCATCACGCCATCAAGGTTAAGTTCTGAAGATATTGAAAGTATATACCTTGAGACAAAAGATCTCAACTGAGAGGGAAATGTCATTGTGGGCAAGAAGACATCTAAACTATGTCTGCATACCAAGCTGTAGCAATCTACCTCAGTGACCCCCTATTCTGCTGATTCTGGCTATCACTCTGGGTAGTAGCACAAAAAGAAGGATGATGTAAATCATCTTGAACAGCCAAGTCACCAGTGAGGCATCCACCAGAATCTCAGCACCTCAGATTCTTGTAAAAAAAAAACTCCTGATATAAGGACCATTCCAGCAGATGGAGATACTTAATAGCTACAGTAGGACTGTTGATCTTGGTTCCTACAATAGTGAACAGGTTTCTTTGATCATGGAGTCATTTACAGTTGAGACTGGGACTTACATCTCCCCAAAGACTAACCAGTTTTAGATTCTATACACTTAGGGCCATATTACAAGTAGTGCGCTAATATTTTATTTTGCTCAAGCACTAGCTGCACTCAAAGTAAAAAAATAACGTGGCCGGATTAGGGTGCATATCACAAGCTTAAAGTAAAAAGGTAGCTCGAGTGAAAGACTTAGTGCTCTATCTTCAGGAATTCCCCACAGACTTCTATGGGCCATGCTAAAGAAATCCTTATTAGTTATAACCCATTAGCTAACCTGACATTGCGCTAGACCAACTGCACTAAGCTGAAGGTTTTTCAGGAATACTTTAAATTCCTGTGGTCTTCTTTTTATTTGTTAAATAGATTTGTCTATATATATCTGTCTATTTTTTGTAAAATATATATTTATTCCTATATATCTATATGAATATATACATACTATATATATATATATATATATATATATATATATATATATATATATATATATATATATAGAGAGAGAGAGAGAGAGATAGATAGATAGATAGATAGATAGCATATACATATAGAAATATCTATTTCATAATATAAATATACATACATACATATATATATATATATATATATATATACTGTAAATATATATATATATATATATATATATATATATATATATATATTGTACATACAGTGAGGGGAAAAATGATTTGATCCTCTGCTGATTTTGTACATTTGCCCACTGAGAAAGAAAAGATCAGTCTATAATTTTATGGTAGGTTTATTTGAACAGTGAGAGACAGAATAAAAAAAAAATCCAGAAAAACACATTCCTAAAAAGTTATAAATTGATTTGCATTTTAACCCATTGAGTGCTAATGATGGGTCCGAGCTATCGCAAATTGTCCCAGTCAGGTGCTGACGACGGCTCAGAGCCGTTGCTAGCACTCACCCACCTTGAGGGCAATCTGGGGGCTCCCACCTACTCCCACCATGGCGATCTGGCCTGAATAGTGAGAGGCATCTCCAGGGCTTCATGATTTGTGACGTCACGCACAATGACGAGATGACGTCACTGCGTAACTTTATTTAAAATTAACAATGGACAATATAGGGAAATGGGGGCATGCTGCTTAGAAGCCTGTATCTCAGGCATCTAAGCAGCTACAGACCCCCAATACAATTTAAAAAGTTAAAAACAATCTTAAATCCAGCTTAGCACCCAAGCGAGAAATGGCTTAGCAGCCAAAGGGTTAATAAATGTAATAAATGAAATAAGTATTTGATCCCCTACCAATTAGCAAGATTTCTGGCTCCCAGGTGTCTTTTATACAGATAAAGAGCTGAGATTAGGAACACTCTCTTAAAGGGAGTGCTCTTAATCTCAGCTTGTTACCTGTATAAAAGACACCTATTCACAGAAGCAATTAATCAATCAATCAGATTCCAAAATCTTCACCATGGCCAAGACCAAAGAGCTGTCCAACGATGTCAGAGACAAGGCTGGAATGGACCATTGCCAAGCAGCTTGGTGAGAAGGTGACAACAGTTGGTGCAATTATTTACAAATGGAAGTAACACAAAATAACTGTCAATCTCCCTCTGTTTGGGGCTCCATGCAAGATCTCACCTTGTGGAGGTTCAATGATCATGAAAACGGGGAGGAATCAGCCCAGAACTTTATGGGAGGATCTTGTCAGTGACCTCAAGGCAGCTGGGACCATAGCCACCAAGAAAACAATTGGTAATACACTATGCCGTGAAGGACTGAGATCCTGCAGCACCCTAAAGGTCCCCCTGCTCAAGAAAACACATGTACAGGCCCGTCTGAAGTTTGACAATGAACATCTGAATGACTCAGAGGAGAAATGGGGGAAAGTGTTGTGGTCAGATGAGACCAAAATTGAGGTCTTTGGCATCAACTCAACTTGCCGTGTTTGGAGGAGAAGGAATGCTGCCTATGACCTTAAGCACACCATCCCCACCGTCAAACATGGAGGTGGAAACATTATGCTTTGGGGGTTTTTTTCTGCTAAGGGGACAGGACAACTTCACTGCATCAAAGGGACAATGGAGGGGGCCATGTACCATCAAATCTTGGGTGAGAACCTCCTTCCCTCAGCCAGGGCATTGAAAATGGATCATGGGTGGGTATTCCAGCATGACAATGACCCAAAACACACGGCCAAGGCAACAAAGAAGTGGCTCAAGAAGAAGCACATTAAGGTCCTAGAGTGGCCTAGCCAGTCTCCAGACCTTAATGCAATAGAAAATCTGTGGAGGGAGCTGAAGGTTCAAGTTGTCAAACGTCACCCTCGAAACCTTAATGACTTGGAAAGGATCTGAAAAGAGGAGTGGGACAAAATACCTCCTGAGATGTGTGCAAACCTACTGGACAACTACAAGAAACATCTGACCTCTGTGATTGCCAACAAGGATTTTGCCCCTAAGTTCTGAGTCATGTTTTGCAAAGGGGTCAAATGCTTATTTCACACATTAAAATGCAAATCAAATTATAACTTTTTTGAAATACGTTTTTCTGGATTTTTGTTGTTGTTATTATGTCTCTCGCTGCTAAAATAAACCTACCATTAAAATTATAGACTGATCATTTCTTTGTCAGTGGGCAAACGTACAAAAACAGCAGGGGATCAAATAATGTATGTAAAACATGTATATATATATATATATATATATATATATATATATATATTCACACACAGTGGATATAAAAAAAGTCTACACACCCCTGTTAAAATGTCAGGTTTCTGTGATGTAAAAAAATGAGACAAAGATAAATAATTTCAGAACTTTTTCCACCTTTAATGTGACCTATAAACTGTACAACTCAATTGAAAAACAAACTGAAATCTTTTAGGTAAAGGGAAATAAAACTAAAAAACTAAAATAATATGGTTGCATAAGTGTGAACACCCTTAAACTAATACTTTATTGAAGCACCTTTTGATTTTATTAAAGCACTCAGTCTTTTGGGTATGAGTTTTTCAGCATGGCACATCTTGACTTGACAAGATTTGCCCACTCTTCTTTGCAAAAACACTCTAAATCTGTCAAAATGCGAGGGCATCTCCTGTGCACAGCCCTCTTCAGATCACCCCACAGATTTTGAATTGGATTAAGGTCTGGGCTCTGGCTGGGCCATCCCAAAACTTTAATCTTCTTCTGGTGAAGCCATTCCTTTGTTGATTTGGATGTAGGCTTTGGGTCATTGTCATGCTGAAAGATGAAGTTCCTCTTCATGGTCAGCTTTCTAGCAGAAGCCTGAAGGTTTTGTGCCAATATTGTCTGGTGTTTGGAACTGTTCATTATTCCCTCTACCTTGACTAAGGCCCCAGTTCCAGCTGAAGAAAAACAGTCCCAAAGCATGATGCTGCCACCACCATGCTTCACTGTCGGTATGGTGTTCTTTTGGTGATATGCAGTGTTGTTTTTTCGCCAAACATATCTTTTGGAATTATGGCCAAAAAGTTCAACTTTGGTTTCATCAGACTAGAAGACCTTTTGCAACATGCTTTTTGGAAACTTCAGATGTGTTTTTGCAAAATTTAGCCGAGCTTGGATTTTTTTTTTGTAAGAAAAGGCTTCCGTCTTGCCACTCTACACCATAGCCCAGACATATGAAGAATACGGGAGATTGTTGTCACATGTACCACACAGCCAGTATTCCTGCAGCTCCTTTAATGTTGCTGTAGGCCTCTTGGCAGCCTCCCAGACCAGTTTTCTTCTCGTGTTTTCATCAATTTTGGAGGGACATCAAGTTCTTGGTAATGTCACTGTTGCACCATATTTCTTCACTTGATGATGACTGTCTTCACTGTGTTCCATGGTATATCTAATCCCTCTGATGCTTTAGACGCTCTCTGCGGACCATGGCTTTTGCTGTAGGATGCGACTAACAAAATGTCAGGAAAGACCTACTAGAACAGCTGAACTTTTTGGGGGTTAATCAGAGGCACTTTAAATGATGACAGGTGTGTACTGAGTCCTATTTAACATGACTTTGAATGTGATTGCTTAATTCAGAACACAGCTACATCCCAAAGGGTGTTCACACTTATGCAACCATATTATTTTAGTTTTTTATTTTTATTTCCCTTTACCTTAAAGATTTCAGTTTGTTTTTCAATTGAGTTGTACAGTTTATAGGTCACATTAAAGGTGGAAAAAGTTCTATATACATATATATTATTTATAAAGAAATACATAGGAATTTCAAGTATTTCTATTGAAAACACATTACAATTACTTAAAAATGAATAAATATTATATTGCATGTTCTTAGTATTTTGACTGTATTCAAAAGTGTCGGTTTATAAGTGACTTGTAATCTAACCCTTAGCTGGTTTAACAGAAAATCCTTCTAAGTGTACTATAAGACTGGAAGAAGCAAATTATATGATCTTATGAAAAAACTCTAATGATGATAAAATGGTCTTCAGAGTCTGAACAAGCCTTTGCTATATTGAAAAAGATTTTGTGTACTCTGGGTATTTTCTTAATTTTATAGGGTTGTGCATACCTAAACATCAGTAAGCACTGTGGGAAATAAATATTGGTTACCTTCTGCACTTATACAAGAATTACTTCAATGCCGGAATGCATTTGTACAGACCCCCATTTACATTTGGCTTAACATCATTATTCAACATTTACATTTGGATTAACATCATTATTCAAGTTAATAAGTCAACATATGACTTATTAACATGTAGTATTATTCCTCCTGTTGCTCCAACATTATAAATGTGTAGTAATTAATGTGAGTTGTTAAGGCCAGTGTCTTTTTACAATTGTCATCTTGCGGTGGCTAGACTAAATAGCATCATCTAGATAATGTATTATTTTATCTATAGTCTGAAATCATTTGACATTGACAAAGTCAATATGATAAATATACATATATATATATATAAAAAAAAGAGTAATACATTACCTACAATAGAGAGAATCACCACAACTAAATCAAATATGTTCCAGCCTATAGTGAAGTAATAATAACGCAGGGCAATCAATTTGAGAAGAAATTCTCCGGTGAAAAGAGCTATAAAGACGACATTTATCCAGTATAGGTTATTTTCCATTTCTGGGCTCTGATCATCTGTTTCAATCATCATGGTGATCATGTTAAGGCAGATAAGCACCATTATAAAGATATCAAATACTTGCTTAGTTACGATATCAAAAACCAAACCCTGGAAAACATTCTGGAAAAAAAAATCAACATTTTAGATCAGAGATACATTTTGTGGAGGAAACAATGTATAGAAAAAAAAATAATGTAGTATGCCAATGGAAGGTTTCCATTGTATTATTGTACTCTTGCCTGCATAGAACTTTGGGGATGAACATAATTTATCTGAAATTTGCTCCTGAAATGGCTTTTGACTTTCCAAAAGAATTGGTCATTGAGTTCCTCGGATTATCACAGTTCAAAATCCATTAGTATCTTAAAAGTTTGCAGCTGCAAACACCTTTTCAACAGAAAAGCTCCTGAAAAGCCTTTTTTGTGTTTAAATACCTGATTCCAAAATAGGAACTGGAAGGTTCCTGAAAATTGACCGATACAACAGCCCATTCACACCTTAAAGGGACAGTCAACACCCATGAAAACTTTCTACCATATCTTAGATCAACAACAAAAAATGAGCCTGCACCACATCCCATCTTAAATAACACTAATGTTAGGTGGCTAATCTTCAATGAACATTTAGTTAACAGCGGCAGATATGGCCGCCAAACTCCTCCCCCTGTTACGTAGGAGGCTTCTTCTCCAAGTCTTCAGCCAATGAGAATCAAATCCTCGGCTAGATTCTTTAGCCGCATTCACGGAGACAATGTTCTATTTCTAATAGCGCATTAGAAATAGAACAGTGTCCCTGTGAACGAGTATTTATTTAAAACAAGAAAGGTACGGAGGAGGAGGGGCAGAAGTTTGGCGGCCATATCTGCCGCTGTTAACTAAATGTTAATTGAAGATTAGCCACCTAACGTTAGTGTTATTTAAGATGGGATGCGGTGCAGACTCATTTTTTGTTGTTGATCTAAGGTATGGTAGAAAGTTTTCATGGGAGTTGACTGTCCCTTTAAGATTACAATAAAAGTCTGTTCAATTATCCCATTTGTTAACCATACAAGTCACACATGTGACTTTAACATAATGTAATAAGAATCCATCCACAAAATGCTAAAAAATCATATGAATGTCATAAATATTTTGGCATGATGGGCATACTTCAATAATCAATTTAGGACCTCAATAACTACAAATGTTGGGTATTTATTTATAGTTTTAATTTTTGATTCTAAGTAAAACTTGCACTGTTGTGTTTTTCACTAACAGTATTGCCATCTTAATAACCGGGTTTTAAATTGCAACTTTCATAGGAGAATATTGTAATTAGTTTCCATCCGAACCACTGCTAAACCTTCTGAATGCATCTTGTATGTTGTTATCATGACCAGACTGTGCACCATTTTTCTATGGCTATATGGATGCTTTTAAACTTTGACAATGTTTATTTTTGACTATGTTTATTTATATTGTTTATTAAAGCTTTGTTTCCATTCTGGTGTGGTCTGAAAAAAAAGATGGCATATCTATGCAACATCGTATCTGCCTAGGAGACCTTCAAATGCCATTGCATCTATGTTACCATATTTTTATAGAGGTTACATCTCCAGACACAGTCACAATGCTACATTTCAAAGAGCTTGCACCTACATTATTGAACTATTGGTCAACAAGGTGCGCTCCAAGTTCAATAATGTATCATGCACTCAACACATATGCATATGTAAATATACCTACATATGTAAATGTGTGCCAATGTATACAGCCTCAACAATAAATAAATCTTTAATGAATCAATACAATGAATGTTAATAATAAACCTTTTCATTGTCTCCTGTGGTCATTTCAGAGTGATTTCTACTAGACATATGCATTGGAAAACATTTTGGTTTGGACTAATTGTTCATTCAGAAGTTTTAAACCCTTTCTTGTCATTTGACTTTTGTTAGACATTTCATTAGTTTCAGATTAATTTTATTAACCAACAAATATTTGTTAACGAAATTTGTTCAAAAAATTAAATGCCTTTAAAAACAATATTAAAACCCTACGTACACTATTTAAATCAGCAGGAAACCCCAACATGTTCTTTCATTATTTGGATAGATACAATTTAACCCCTTAATGACCAGACAACTTTTCCATTTTCTGACCTTTTGGAACCAGGGTTATTTTTACATTTCTGCTTTGTTTGTGTTTAGCTGTAATTTTCCTCTTACTCATTTACTATACTCACACATATTATATACCGTTTTCTCGCCATTAAATGGACTTTCTAAAGATACCATTATTTTCATCATATCTTATAATTTACTATAAAAAAAACCTATAAAATATGATGAAAAAATGGAAAAAAACACACTTTTTCTAACTTTGACCCCTAAAATCTGTTACACATCAACAACCAACAAAAACACCCATGCTAAAGAGTTTCTAAATTTTGTCCTGAGTTTAGAAATACCCAATGTTTACATGTTCTTTACTTTTTTTTGCAAGTTATAGGGCAATAAATACAAGTAACACTTTGCTATTTCCAAACCATTTATTTTCTAAATTAGCGATAGTTACGTTGAAACACTGATATCTGTCAGGAATCCCTGAATTTCCCTTGACATGTATTTTTTTTTAGTAGACAACCCAAAGGGGTCTATTTATTATTGTGCGGGTAGACATGATAAGATGCATACGCTGTCGGCATTTATCATTGCACCAGCAGTTCTTGTTAACTTTTGGTGCAATGCCGCCCCCTGCAGATTTGTGGTCACTAGCAGGGGGTGTCAATCAACCCGATCGTATTCGATCGGGTTGATTTCAGTCTGCCGCCTCATGGGGCATCAAGCTCCAAATGGAGCTTGATAAATTGACCCCCATGTATTGGTATATTTCCTGCCACCATTTCACCGCCAAATGCGATTAAATAAAAAAAAAACTTTCATTTTTTCACAAACGTTTTCACAAACTTTAGGTTTCTCACTGAAATTATTTACAAACAGCTTATGCAATTATGGCACACATTGTTGTAAATACTTCTCTGGGATCCCCTTTGTTGAGAAATGCAGACTTATATGGCTTTGGCATTGCTTTTTGGTAATTAGAAGGCCACTAAATGCCGCTGCGCACCACACGTGTATTATCCCCAGCAGTGAAGGCATTAATTAGGGAGCTTGTAGGGAGCTTGTAGGGTTAATTTTAGCTTTAGTGTAGTGTAGTAGACAACCCAAAGTATTGATCTAGGCCCATTTTGGTATATTTCAGGCCACCATTTCACCGCCAAATGCGATCAAATAAAAATAAATCACTAACTTTTTCACAATTTTAGGTTTCTCACTGAAATTATTTACAAACATTTAGTGCAATCATAGCACAAATGGTTGTAAATACTTCTCTGGGATCCCCTTTGTTCAGAAATAGCAGACATATATGGCTTTGGCGTTGCCTTTTGTTAATTCGAAGTCTGCTAAATCCTGCTGCGCACCACACTTGTATTCTGCCCAGCAATGAAGGAGTTAATTAGGTAGCTTGTAGGGTTAATTTTAGCTTTAGTGTAGAGATCAACCTCCCACCTGACACATCCCACCTCCTGATCCCTCCCAAACAGCTCTCTTCCATCCCCAACCCCACATTTGTTCCCGCCATCTTAAGTACTTGCAGAAAGTCTGCCAGTACTAAAATAAAAAACATTTTTTTTATATTGATTCTGCAGTGTCTCCCTTAGCCCCCAACCTCCCTGATCCCCCCATACAGCTTTCTAACCTTCCCCCCTCTACCTACTTGCCGCCATCTTGGGTACTGGTAGCTGTCTGCCAATACCCAGTTTGCCCCCCCAAATTTTTTTGTTTTGTTTTTTTATTAATAATTTTTATTAAGGTTCACCAAACAGTACAAAACAGACATATTTCAATATAAGACACTGATGCATAAATACGAAATTATATACAATAATAAATGCTTAGCACCATATCTTACTACAGACCTTGACATTGATTGACAATATTCACGTCTGTTAGTACAACATAAAGAAGCCTCCTGGCTGATACTGAGGGCCATGTTTGGACCCTTCCAACACTTAAAGCTGATAGAAGGCATATTGTAAATAGGGGTCACTTTTGGATCCCATCTGGTGGTGGAACCTTATATTTTTTTTTATATATAAAGCTGCTATGAGGGAAACCTGCAAGGCTACCCATGTGCCATAGATTCAGTTCTACAAGTAAAGTTATGCAGGGCGATTTACAGACCCAAACTTTGTATTACACTCAGGTTATATATGCAAGATCTGTTTATCTTCAGAGCAAATAATTTTATAGATACAAAATCCTCCTCTTCCTCTGGGAGCACTATATAAATATAAGCAATACACTTGTGAATAAATATAAATATGTGACTATGGCGGATAGCATATTTTCTACCTTCTGAGTTTAAGAAGCCCTCTATATCTACCGTTTTACGCATAGGAGGTTTATTTAAAAGGTAGGGCCACTTGAAATACTTAAAATACTCGCTCCCCATTACCCAACAATATCTGTACAAGTATATAAGTTCAAAGGACACATAGGTTAAACCCTCAGTTCCCACCTCCTGTGCTTAATAAGGCATCTCTTGGACCTTTGATAGTAACTGCATAAAACATGGGAGGTTTATTTAGATGATAGGGCCACTCTTGGATCCTTAACTTCTGTATATAAATAACAACAGAAAAGGTATAGATCTAACATCTACATAGATAGGAATACTATAAAAGTGTAAGAGATAACTCTCCTAAGCAAAGTAACACCCTCTGTGAAACAGAAACCATTCTTGAGAGCCACATCTATCTTATAATTACATACAATTTATTTATATAATACTATCTCAGCAATATATATATATATATATATATATATATATATATATATATATATATATATATATATATATATATATATAGGGCACATGTTAAATAAACTTTGTTGAACCTTTCGCCTCCATAGTCAACTAAGGCCTTAAATTCTATAAAGAGCTATAGGAGGAAATTTGACCATGTGGGGCCACTTTTGGACCGTCTAAAAAAATAACATTTTTGCTAAAGAAAGGCATCTCCCACTGAAAACAGAGTTACATCTGGTTAAAATAAAGACGTGTATACTAATAGAGACTTTAGGTATGTTAACTTGCTATCTCAGTGTTAGAATATAACTAGCATTCCTTAGATAAACTGGATATATAGTTTAGTAGCATAGGTCCGCTGAGATAAACAGGCTTTAAGCCCTTATAAGTAGTAAAACAACAGCTCAATATGAGATACAATAGTTAACATGTACAGGCCACTTTTGGTCCTCTGTAATTAAAAAGAATAGGAACAAACAAACACCTTTGGGCTTCCCACCACACCAGAAAACCGGCAAGCAGATGCGCAGCAGGGGTAACATAAAACCACTCTTTATTTGGGATACATCTAAAAACAGAATGAGCCGTAGCTCAATGACAATCCGGGGTCACAGAATGGCAACTGCAGACATGTTTCGTGTGGCTCCACCACACTTGATCACTGCTGATTTTTGCCCTTACTGGGACCCTATTTAAAGGATACAACACCTGTAATTAATCAATTTAAAAACACTTAACTTAACCCCTTCATGGCTTATCATTTTAGAAACGCAATTGAATACCATTAAAAACAGAAAAGCAACTTAGTAGTTTACTGAGACTCAAGGTAATTATCTGAGGTTGCTATGGCTAGCATACTAAGGTGAGGTTTTAGAAGGGTAGAATATCCATATTAAGCCCTACTTATATATTATGTGCTATACTTATTATGGGCAAATTTTGTTGTACTTTATGCAAAATACATTATCTAGCCTAAATAAATAGGTTTACATCACTTTCTTTGTTTAACCCTAAGGGGGTTCTGGTGTTCAATAAAAAGATCCATTGGGCCTCCTTATAATCCAATTTGTATATCTTGTCCCCTCCTCTCTTATGAGGTTGGACTTGGTCAATTGCCTGAATAGACAATAATGATACATCTCCTGAATGTGTAAACTTAAAATGTTTCGATACCGGTGTAAGGGTATCAGGATCTTCAATATCCCTTATGTGCTCTATGGCCCTATCTTTCAAAAGGCGCTTAGTTTTACCACCATATTGTATTTGGCACCCCCTGCAGGTGAGGAGATAAATGACATGATTAGATTTACAATTTAGTCTGAATCTGATAGCATAAGTACGTTTGGTTGTCGTAGAAGTAAAGTTAACACCCTCTACTACATGACTACAGGCTTTACATCTCTGGGCCTTACATTTGTAGAAACCTACTCTGTTTGAAAGCCAGGTTCTGGGGTTCATAGTTGGTAGATCAGAAGGGGCAACCATATTTCCAATTGTTTTACTCTTTCTTGCTACAAATTTGCAACCTTCTGTTGCAACCTTCTGTTGCTACGTTTTCTAGACTAGAGTCTGTGGCTAAGATGGGAAGACACTGTTTTATAATATCATAAATCTTTTTGTTCTGCTGGTGGTGTGGCATGGTGATGAGGAGACAGCTAAATTGTTCCTTAACACTATCAACATGAATAATGTAAACTTGAGATTCACTTCAGAGCAAAGTGCAACGAGTATAGTGTTTTTGGACTTGCATTTAGAAGCAAAATTCTGTAAAGACCACACTTTACAGGAAGCCCACAGGGGGCAACACAATTCTTAATTATAAATCCAGCCATCCTGGACATGTCAAAAAATCAATCCCAAAGGGGCAATATATAAGAACGAAATGGATCTGCTCTGACAATAAAACATATGAGGAACAGTGTAAAGTGCTAGAGAAGAGACTAAATAGACTAAATAGGGGATACCCTAAACGTCTCCTCACGGATACTAAGAGTAAGGTAGATCAAATCCCATGGGAAGACCTTTTAAAATATAAAAAATTCAGTATGACTCAAAATTCTAAACTGGAGGGCAAACTAGTGTTTAGTACCCCCTATAGCCTTGAATACAAAAAGATTTGTGATATTATAAAACAATGTCTTCCCTTCTTAGCCACAGACTCTAGTCTAGTAGCAACAGAAGGTTGTAAATTTGTAGCAAGAAAGAGTAAAACAATTGGAAATATGGTAGCGCCTTCTGATCTACCAACTATGAACCCCAGAACCTGGCTTCCAAACAGAGTAGGTTTCTACAAATGTAAGGCTCAGAGATGTAAAACCTGTAGTCATGTAGTAGAGGGTGTTACCTTTACTTCTACGACAACCAAACATACTTATGATATCAGATTCAGACTAAATTGTAAATCTAATCATGTCATTTATCTCCTCACCTGCAAGGGGTGCCAAATACAATATGTTGGTAAAACTAAGCGCCTTTTGAAAGATAGGGCCTTAGAGCACATACGGGATATTGAAGATCCTGATACCCTTACACCGGTATCAAAACATTTTAAGTTTACACATTCAGGAGATGTATCATTATTGTCAATTCAGGCAATTGACCAAGTCCAACCTCATAAGAGAGGAGGGGACAGGATATACAAATTGGATTATAAGGAGGCCCAGTGGATCTTTTTATTGAACACCAGAACCCCCTTGGGGTTAAACAAAGAAAGTGATGTAAACCTATTTATTTAGGCTAGATAATGTATTTTTATAAAGTACAACAAAATTTGCCCATAATAAGTATAGCACATAACATATAAGTAGGGCTTAATATGGATATTCTACCCTTCTAAAACCTCACCTTAGTATGCTAGCCATAGCAACCTCAGATAATTACCTTGAGTCTCAGTAAACTACTAAGTTGCTTTTCTGTTTTTAATTGTATTCAATTGCGTTTCTAAAATGATAAGACATGAAGGGGTTAAGTGTTTTTAAATTGATTAATTACAGGTGTTGTATCCTTTAAATAGGGTCCCAGTAATGGCACAAATCAGCAGTGATCAAGTCTGGTGGAGCCACACGAAACATGTCTGCAGTTGCCATTCTGTGACCCCGGATTGTCATTTTTCAGCTACAGCTCATTCTGTTTTTAGATGTATCCCAAATAAAGAGTGGTTTTATTTTACCCCTGCTGAGCATCTGCTTGCCTGTTTTGTGCTCCTGCTGAGCTCCCACACCAGAAGTGCCGGAGGCGCTGAACAGCTGAGTGTACTGACGCCGAAGACACGCTGCTCACCCTACACGGATCCCCAAGACTGGTAAGCGCCACTATTTCACTGTGTGTGCAATTAAACAGAATAGGCTGCTATCATCAGGAGGAAATTATGTCTAGAGACAATATCGTGTTTCACATATCAGCTCGTCTGCCTAGATAATATATAACACACAAGTAGTCTCAGTGAAAACACAGAAGCCACTGTAACTATAAGTGAGTGAGGGAAAACTATACCAAATGTGTATATCTATATAAATATCGTCCCCAGTGTCTTCAGTATAAATCCAGGCATATTTAAATGGGAACCCATCATGGGAGAACAATAAAAGGAATTGACATGTGGAGGGGTTGTAGCACAATATCAGTCAAATTAGCGAAGGCAATACTATGTACAGATAATGCGCTGTTTACTAGTAAAGAGCCTGTGTCTCAAACTCTAAATAAAGTTATATGTCCTTTGAAACAGTCTGTCAGGCCAGGAGGCCATCATTAATGCATAGATATTTAAGAGTGAAATACCAATACAGCCCCGATTCTGGTGCCCGACAAGACACCCAGTTCTACCCAACACTGGACCTGACAAAAACATTGGCAGAGATGTCAATACAGAAATAGTGTTCAAGGTCTTCAGGGAGATTGTAATGCCAAACCTGCATATCCTGCCATATTAATTCCTTTCGAAGTACAGTCTGCATAACATGCTGCACGCTGTAAACACAGCATACCTCCTCAACTACACAGGTAAGCATTACCGTTCTGTCGCTGCTCAGAGAGGATTCACTCAGTGCTAGCAGCCTAGGTTGATCCATAGGGGCTGTAGTACACTCCGGAAAGTTCCTGAGCCCAGCTGCACACACGGAAGTCACTACGGGTTGACCACGTAGCATCAAACCTCTTACTAATTGCGCTTCAACCTGCCCATCACCCCAGTCCCCCCTGAGAGTCGGCCACACCTCCCTGGACAGGAACAGGAGCAAGAGGCAAGAAACTGCCACAGGTACTCATCCATTCACAGACATGATCTCCCTTATCCGAGAGCCAGGCCGCACTGGGTTGCATAGTGCTATTCGGAGTAACAGATTCTGCACTAGTCTCCCCCCTAGATTCAAGTACATCCTCCCCCATGTGGGTGTGCTCCACGCAGTACAGAAGATGATCAAGTTTATCACACATTGTGCGCTCAAAGTTGGACATCAAAATTTGTATAGCCATGAAAATTTCCTCCATGTTTGGTGGGTAGGAAGTGTAGCAGTAGGATATCTTATACTGCTTTACCCTGGGTTGGGGGGGGGGGGGTGTTGAAATGTAGGCCGCCACCTTCACCTGCAACGGTCCAGTCCAAAAAACTACTAGAGTAATGCCAAAAAAATTTAGATCTTCAGAATCAGTACAAATTTATTGAGCTATATATGTTGATCTCAATATCAGATGAGACATCTAATGATAGATAATCGGGGGATTATTTCTATCTTCTTAGTATTCACCAGATTTGCGACCTTTCATGGCCGTTGCCTGGACATGCCCCCTTTTTTATTTTTATATTTAAAATTAAGTATTTTCTGTAGTGTAGCTGCCCCCCCTTATTACCCTACCCACCCTCCCCCAGATCCCTTGGCCAATATTTATTATTCCCCCCCCCCCTTCTCCCTCCTTTATATACATTCATGATCTTATCTATGTACATGTGCCACTTCCAGAGCTTCAAACCCCAGAGGATGTGCCAGGCACGTCCTTGGACGTTAAGGGTAGTTTTTTGTAGAACGTGCCTGACAGGTCCTCTGTCCTTAAGGGGTTTAACAACTTTCCAAATTACTTGTATTATCAAATTTGCTTCATTATCTTGTTATCCTTTGTTGAAAGAACAGCATTGCTCTACAGACATCTAGCTGAAACATCTAGTCAGCCAATCAGAAGAGACAAATGTGTGCAGGTGCCAATCAGCAACCAGCTCCCACTAGTGTAGGATATGTGTGTATTCTTTTTCAACAAGGGATACAGAGAGAACGAAGCACATTTGAAAATAGAAGGGAATTTAAAAGTGTCTTAAAATGACATGCTCTATTTTAATCAATCAAGTTTATTTTTTACTTTCCTATCCCTTTAATCCCTACACTGCTTAACCCCTAAACCACTAAATGCCATTGCAATAAATCCCCTATGCTATTAACTCCTAAAACACCACAACCCCCAATGCAAAAACCTCATACAATACTTAACCACTAAACTGCCACAACTTCATTGCAATAAACCCCCAAATAGAGTAGGGTGTTTATTGCATTGGGGTTGTGCCGGTTCAGGAATTAATAGTGTATGCGGTTTATATTGTGATGGGAGTTGTGGCAAGTGGTGTGAGTGGTGGTTTAATGGTTAATATAGTGTAGGGGGTTTTGTAATAGGGTTTTTGTGGTTTAGGTTAATAGTGTAGGGCTGTGTACATTTCTATATAACATTTTTGTTTTCATCAAAAGAATAATTAATAAATAGATGTACTAACATTTTTCATACATACATTAATTTGATGTTCTTTTAATTTGTGCAGCCTGCTGTTCATTCATTCAGTTGTGTCCTGAATGCACATTATTAAAACTGTAAAGTGTGTGCCTGGCATTGCGTCTATGTTAACAGATTTTTATAGAGGTAGCATCTCCAGAAACTCATGGTAAAAAGAAAAAAATAACATTTTATAATAAAGCTAACATTACAGAAAATAAAAAAACCTACCATTACAAAAAAATGAGCAGACCTGCAGCTGATGATGATCGAGCCTGTAGCTGATGGTGACCACTGCTTCTTAACCTTCTATGCCAACTCTAAAGTGGTGTTTCTCAATCCCCCTGGACTTCTCCGACTGTGGGATTGACAGTCCTACTTAAGCAAGATTGGTCACAATTGAGCAGGGGGAGGTGTTGCACAAATAGCATCTTGTCCAAAAATAAATACTAGCTTTGATTCCAGGCAGACTGTGGCAGAGATGTCCGCTCTTGTCCATCCAGTCACTGTTAAATAGATCCCTATATCTCCCAAATGCCCCTATTTTGGGAACCCTCTCCACTTTGCACAATACCTTATATAGAATTGACTACTCCTCTATTTTCCATTTTAATTAAATCATGTTATGCAGACATCTGGTATACAAAATAATATACTGCATGTTTGGAAAAGGTCTAAGGAACGATTTAGCTCTATAGAGCAAGAGCAAAATAGTCCTTCTAGAGTCTAGGCTGCTACCCAGGCTGCATATCTAAGAGAATCACAAATCAGGGTCTAATACCAGAAATATCTAATTCTGAGTAGCTTGTATGCTCTGCTACAATAAACAACCCAGAATTGGCATGAACAAATTCTACACCGTCGCTTTTGCCTGCCAGAAATTTTATTTTTACTAATTAATTGTGGATAGATGCTCCTACCATTAGCAATCTCAAAACGCTCCTTCTACAGTATAGGCAGGCTTTGTAACAGGACATCAGACAGGCACTTTAGCTGAGACAGGATGCAGGCTGGTACTTTAGCTGACATAGGATGCACACTTGTACTTTAGCTGAGACAGGATGGAGGCTTGAGTGGCTGGGTTGGTCAAAGGCCCAGCCTGGGCTAGAGGATGACACATGCCTGAGTTAAACAGTGGGCCCACGCTAGGGCTAAGAAGAGGTTCACAGCAGCAAGGTCAGACAGGCTAAGGTCAGTAACTAGGTAAATCCAGTACAGAATCAGACTCATATAAGACAAGGTAAAGTCCAGGCTAAGGTAAAAATACCAGAGAAAATGTTCCACTGTGACCCACAACTAAATGAAAATTCAATAGATTAGATAATTGCCTGCAGCTGGCAGGCTAGTGGAGCTACCCAGTGCTGGCAGACTAAGCCGAAGCCCTCCAGTAGTTTAGGGGAAAGCCACAGACACAAGAACCTAAAGAACTAAGGCCTAGATTTGGAGTTTGGCGTTAGCCGTGAAAACCAGCGTTAGAGGCTCCTAACGCTGGTTTTAGGCTAACTCTGGTAATTGGAGTCACTCAAAAAAAGGGTCTAACGCTCACTTTTCAGCCACGACTTTTCCATACCGCAGATCCCCTTACGTAAATTGCGTATCCTATCTTTTCAATGGGATTTTTCTAACTCCGGTATTTAGAGTCGTGGCTGAAGTGAGCGTTAGAACTCTAACGACAAAACTCCAGCCGCAGGAAAAAAGTCAGTAGTTAAGAGCTTTCTGGGCTAACGACAGTTCATAAAGCTCTTAACTACTGTACTCTAAAGTACACTAACACCCATAAACTACCTATGTACCCCTAAACCGAGGTCCCCCAACATCGCCGACACTCGATTACATTTTTTTAACCCCTAATCTGCCGACCGCCAACTACGTTATCCTTATGTACCCCTAATCTGCTGCCCCTAACACCGCCGACCCCTATATTATATTTAGTAACCCCTAACCTGCCCCCCACAACGTCGCCACCAGCTACCTACACTTATTAACCCCTAATCTGCCGACCGCAAAGCGCCGCCACCTACGTTATCTTTATGTACCCCTAATCTGCTGCCCCTAACACCGCCGACCCCTATATTATATTTATTAACCCCTAATCTGCCCCCCACAACGTCGCCTCCACCTGCCTACACTTATTAACCCCTAATCTGCCAACCGGACCGCACCGCTATTATAATAAAGTTATTAACCCCTAATCCACCTCACTAACCCTATAATAAATAGTATTAACCCCTAATCTGCCCTCCCTAACATCGCCGACACCTAACTTCAATTATTAACCCCTAATCTGCTGACCGGAGCTCACCGCTGTTCTAATAAATGTATTAACCCCTAAAGCTAAGTCTAACCCTAACACTAACACCCCCTAAGTTAAATATAATTTACATCTAACGAAATTAATTAACTCTTATTAAATAAATTATTCCTATTTAAAGCTAAATACTTACCTGTAAAATAAATCCTAATATAGCTACAATATAAATTATAATTATATTGTAGCTATTTTAGGATTAATATTTATTTTACAGGCAACTTTGTAATTATTTTAACCAGGTACAATAGCTATTAAATAGTTAAGAACTATTTAATAGTTACCTAGTTAAAATAATTACAAAATTACCTGTAAAATAAATCCTAACCTAAGTTACAATTAAACCTAACACTATACTATCATTAAATTAATTAAATAAAATACCTACAATTACCTACAATTAAACCTAACACTACACTATCAATAAAATAATTAAATACAATACCTACAATTACCTACAATTAAACCTAACACTACACTATCAATACATTAATTAAATACAAAACCTACAAATAACTACAATGAAATAAACTAACTAAAGTACAAAAAATAAAAAAGAACTAAATTACAAAAAATAAAAAAATATCTACAAACATAAGAAAAATATTACAACAATTTTAAACTAATTATACCTACTCTAAGCCCCCTAATAAAACAACAAAGCCCCCCCAAATAAAAAATGCCCTACCCTATTCTAAATTACTAAAGTTAAAATCTCTTTTACCTTACCAGCCCTGAACAGGGCCATTTGCGGGGCATGCCCCAAGAAGTTCAGCTCTTTTGCCTGTAAAAAAAACATACAATACCCCCCCCCCAACATTACAACCCACCACCCACATACCCCTAATCTAACCCAAACCCCCCTTAAATAAACCTAACACTAAGCCCCTGAAGATCTTCCTACCTTGTCTTCACCATACCAGGTTCACCGATCGGCCCTGAAGAGCTCCTCCAATGTCCTGATCCAAGCCCAAGCGGGGGGCTGAAGATGTCCATGATCCGGTAGAAGTCTTCATCCAAGCGGGGCAGAAGAGATCTTCCATCCGATTGAAGTCTTCATCCAGGCGGCATCTTCTATCGACATCCATCTGGAACGGATCGGCAGCATCCTGAAGACCTCCGACGCGGAACATCCATCCTGGCCGACGACTGAACGACGAATAACGGTTCCTTTAAATGATGTCATCCAAGATGGCGTCCCTCGAAGTCCGATTGGCTGATAGGATTCTATCAGCCAATCGGAATTAAGGTAGGAATATTCTGATTTGCTGATGGAATCAGCCAATCAGATTTAGCTCGCATTCTATTGGCTGATCGGAACAGCCAATAGAATGCGAGCTCAATCTGATTGGCTGATTGGATCAGCCAATCGGATTGAACTTGATTCTGATTGGCTGATTCCATCAGCCAATCAGAATATTCCTACCTTAATTCCGATTGGCTGATAGAATCCTATCAGCCAATCGGAATTCGAGGGACGCCATCTTGGATGATGTCATTTAAAGGAACCGTCATTCGTCGTTCAGTCGTCGGCCAGGATGGATGTTCCGCGTCGGAGGTCTTCAGGATGCTGCCGCTCCGTTCCAGATGGATGTCGATAGAAGATGCTGCCTGGATGAAGACTTCAATCGGATGGAAGACCTCTTCTGCCCCGCTTGGATGAAGACTTCTACCGGATCATGGACATCTTCAGCCCCCCGCTTGGGCTTGGATCAGGACATCGGAGGAGCTCTTCAGGACTGATCGGTGAACCTGGTATAGTGAAGATAAGGTAGGAAGATCTTCAGGGGCTTAGTGTAAGGTTTATTTAAGGGGGTTTGGGTTAGATTAGGGGTATGTGGGTGGTGGGTTGTAATGTTCGGGGGGGGTATTGTATGTTTTTTTTACAGGCAAAAGAGCTGAACTATTTTGGGGGGCTTTGTTGTTTTATTAGGGGGCTTAGAGTAGGTGTAATTAGTTTAAAATTGTTGTAATATTTTTCTTATGTTTGTAGATATTTTTTTATTTTTTGTAACTTAGTTCTTTTTTATTTTTTGTACTTTAGTTAGTTTATTTAATTGTAGTTATTTGTAGATATTGTATTTAATTAATGTATTGATAGTGTAGTGTTAGGTTTAATTGTAGGTAATTGTAGGTATTTTATTTAATTAATTTAATGATAGTATAGTGTTAGGGTTAATTGTAACTTAGGTTAAGATTTATTTGACAGGTAATTTTGTAATTATTTTAACTAGGTAACTATTAAATAGTTCTTAACTATTTAATAGCTATTGTACCTGGTTAAAATAATTACAAAGTTGCCTGTAAAATAAATATTAATCCTAAAATAGCTACAATGTAATTATAATTTATATTGTAGCTATGTAAGGATTTATTTTACAGGTAAGTATTTAGCTTTAAATAGGAATAATTTATTTAATAAGAGTTAATTAATTTCGTTAGATGTAAATTATATTCAATTTAGGGGGTTGTTAGTGTTAGGGTTAGACTTAGCTTTAGGGGTTAATACATTTATTAGAATAGCGGTGAGCTCCGGTCGGCAGATTAGGGGTTAATAATTGAAGTTAGGTGTCGGCGATGTTAGGGAGGGCAGATTAGGGGTTAAAAATATTTATTATAGGGTTAGTGAGGCGGATTAGGGGTTAATAACTTTATTATAGTAGTGCTCAGGTCCGCTCGACAGATTAGGGGTTAATAAGTGTAGGCATGTGGAGGCGACGTTGTGGGGGGCAGATTAGGGGTTAATAAATATAATATAGGGGTCGGCGATGTTAGGGCAGCAGATTAGGGGTACATAGGGATAATGTAAGTAGCGACGGTGTCCGCAGCGGTAGATTAGGGGTTAATAATAATATGCAGGGGTCAGCGATAGCGGGGGCGGCAGAATAGGGGTTAATAAGTGTAAGGTTAGGGGTGTTTAGACTCGGGGTACATGTTAGGGTGTTAGGTGCAGACGTAGGAAGTGTTTACGCATAGCAAACAATGGGGCTGCGTTAGGAGCTGAACACGGCTTTTTTGCAGGTGTTAGGTTTTTTTTCAGCTCAAACAGCCCCATTGTTTCCTATGGGGGAATCGTGCACAAGCACGTTTTTGAGGCTGGCCGCTTGCGTAAGCAACTCTGGTATCGAGAGTTGAAGCTGCGTTAAATATGCTCTACGCTCCTTTTTTGGACTCTCAATACCAGAGTTATTTTTATGGTGCGGCCAGAAAAAAGCCGGCGTTAGCTATGCGGGTCCTTACCGACAAAACTCTAAATCTAGCCGTATAGTTCTATATTAGTTATGAACATGACTATGGCAATTATGGGATGACTAATCCACCAACAGGCAAAGTTCAATCAAATCCAGCACCACAGACAAACAGGTGTGCACGCCAACAGGTTACTGCAAAAACCTTAGGCAATAGAATAAGACAAAGAACTGGAAGCACCACCTTTAGTATGCATAAATATTCTTTATTTCTTATACAGGAGCAGGTACAAATGACTACATTTCGGGTCACATACCCTTAGTCATATCAATTACAAAAGTGCAACACATAATCTTTAAATACCTTAACCAGGTGAGCTAGCTCCTCCCCTTTAACTCTTTCTTATCTATTACATTTTTAAGTCAATCCAGCTCTCCATATTGGTTGAGGAGAAAAGCTTAATTATATAAAATTAAAACATTACAAAAATATAGCCAAGTCAAAATATCTATTCATACCTTTTGGGTTTAAAGAGTCTAGGGTATAAATCCAAAATAATTATTTTCTTTTCAACATCAGCTCCCTATCACCCCCTCTCCTGGGGACAGGGACCCAATCAATAACTTGAAACCTTAACTGTGAAATACTGTGGCCTGCCTCTAAAAAATGGCAGGGGCTTCTGTGTCTTTTCTTCTAATGCCAGATTTGTGTTGCACCATTCTGTCTCTTACCCTTTGTGTTGTTTCACCGATGTAAATTTTGGCATACAGGCATTTAATAAGGTACACAACAAAAGTGGCATTACAGGTAAAATACCCCTTAATTTTAAACCTTTTACCTGTTGTTCGGTGAGAAAAACTATCACTTTTGATTACACTGTTGCAGTTAGAGCAGCCTAGACATGGGAAAGTGCCTTTCTTTTGTGCACTGAGGTAACTAGTCTAGTCTCTCTTAAGACTACCAACATCTACCCTGACTAACATGTCCCTCAAATTATATGGACGTGTACATGCTGGCATTGGAGAGTCTTCCAAAATCTTACGGCTAGATTACGAGTTGTGCGTTAGGGTAAAAAAGCAGTGTTAAGAGGTCCTAACGCTGCTTTTTTACGCCCGCTGGTATTAGGAGTCTTGAAGGTTTAGGTGTACCGCACACTTCTTTGGCCTTAACGCAAAATGACTTACGTAAACTTCGTAAACTCTTTTTTCTATGGGACTTCCATATCGCCGGTATTACGAGTCTGTCCTGGGAGGCCAAAAAGTGAGCAGTACACCCTACCCTGTCAAGATCCCTAATGCATTTAAAAGTCAGAAGTTAAGAGTTTTATGGTACAATGCCATAGCATAAAATGCATAACTAAAGTGTTAAAAAGTACACTAACACCCATAAACTACCTATTAACCCCTAAACCGAGGCCCTCCCACATCGCAAATACTATAATAAAATTATAAACCCCTAATTTGCCGCTCCGGACACCGCCGCCACCTACGTTATATTTATGAACCCCTAATCTGTTGCCCCCAACATCGCCAACACCTACATACTATTTATGAACCCCTAATCTGCCGCCCCCAATTTCGCCGCAACCTACCTACACTTATTAACCCCTAATCTGCCACCCCCAATGTTGCCGCCACTATATTAAAGTTATTAACCCCTAAATCTAAGTCTAACCCTAAACCTAACACCCACTAACTTAAATATAATTTAAATAAATCTAAATAAATATTCCTATCATTAACTAAATAATTCCTATTTAAAACTAAATACTTACCTATAAAATAAACCCTAAGCTAGCTACACTATAACTAATAGTTACATTGTAGCTATTTTAGGCCTAGATTTGGAGTTCGGCGGTAGCCGTCAAAACCAGCGTTAGAGGCTCCTAACGCTGGTTTTGGCCGCCCGCTGGTATTTGGAGTCAGTGATTAAAGGGTCTAACGCTCACTTTACAGCCGCGACTTTTCCATACCGCAGATCCCCCTACGCCATTTGCGTAGCCTATCTTTTCAATGGGATCTTTCTAACGCCGGTATTTAGAGTCGTTTCTGAAGTGAGCGTTAGAGCTCTAACGACAAAACTCCAGCCGCCTGAAAATAGCAGGAGTTAAGAGCTTTCTGGCTAACGCCGGTTCATAAAGCTCTTAACTACTGTACCCTAAAGTACACTAACACCCATAAACTACCTATGTACCCCTAAACCGAGGTCCCCCCACACCGCCGCCACTCGATTAAAATTTTTAACACCTAATCTGCCGACCGCCACCTACGTTATATTTATGTACCCCTAATCTGCTGCCCCTAACCCCGCCGACCCCTGTATTATATTTATTCACCCCTAACCTGCCCCCCACAACGTCGCCGCCAGCTACTTACAATAATTAACCCCTAATCTTCCGACCGCAAATCGCCGCCACCTACGTTATCCCTATGTACCCCTAATCTGCTGCCCCTAACATCGCCGACCCCTATATTATATTTATTAACCCCTAATCTGCCCCCCTCAACGTCGCCGACACCTGCCTACACTTATTAACCCCTAATCTGCCGAGCGGACCTGAGCGCTACTATAATAAATGTATTAACCCCTAATCCGCCTCACTAACCCTATCATAAATAGTATTAACCCCTAATCTGCCCTCCCTAACATCGCCGACACCTACCTTCAATTATTAACCCCTAATCTGCCGACCGGAGCTCACCGCTATTCTAATAAATGTATTAACCCCTAAAGCTAAGTCTAACCCTAACACTAACACCCCCCTAAGTTAAATATAATTTTTATCTAACGAAATAAATTAACTCTTATTAAATAACTTATTCCTATTTAAAGCTAAATACTTACCTGTAAAATAAATCCTAATATAGCTACAATATAAATTATAATTATATTATAGCTATTTTAGGATTAATATTTATTTTACAGGCAACTTTGTAATTATTTTAACTAGGTACAATAGCTATTAAATAGTTAAGAACTATTTAATAGTTACCTAGTTAAAATAATAACAAATTTACCTGTAAAATAAATCCTAACCTAAGTTATAATTAAACCTAACACTACCCTATCAATAAAATAATTAAATAAATTACCTACAATTACCTACAATTAACCTAACACTACACTATCAATAAATTAATTAAACACAATTGCTACAAATAAATACAATTAAATAAACTAGCTAAAGTACAAAAAATAAAAAAGAACTAAGTTACAGAAAATAAAAAAATATTTACAAACATAAGAAAAATATTACAACAATTTTAAACTAATTACACCTACTCTAAGCCCCCTAATAAAATAACAAAGCCCCCCAAAATAAAAAATTCCCTACCCTATTCTAAATTAAAAAAGTTACAAGCTCTTTTACCTTACCAGCCCTGAACAGGGCCCTTTGCGGGGCATGCCCCAAGAATTTCAGCTCTTTTGCCTGTAAAAAAAAACATACAATACCCCCCCCCCCCCAACATTACAACCCACCACCCACATACCCCTAATCTAACCCAAACCCCCCTTAAATAAACCTAACACTAATCCCCTGAAGATCTTCCTACCTTGTCTTCACCATCCAGGTATCACCGATCCGTCCTGGCTCCAAGATCTTCATCCAACCCAAGCGGGGGTTGGCGATCCATAATCCGGTGCTCCAAAGTCTTCCTCCTATCCGGCAAGAAGAGGACATCTGGACCGGCAAACATCTTCTCCAAGCGGCATCTTCGATCTTCTTCCATCCGGTGCGGAGCGGGTCCATCTTGAAGCAGGCGACGCGGATCCATCCTCTTCTTCCGATGTCTCCCGACTAATGACGGTTCCTTTAAGGGACGTCATCCAAGATGGCGTCCCTTGAATTCCGATTGGCTGATAGGATTCTATCAGCCAATCGGAATTAAGGTAGGAATTTTCTGATTGGCTGATGGAATCAGCCAATCAGAATCAAGTTCAATCCGATTGGCTGATCCAATCAGCCAATCAGATTGAGCTCGCATTCTATTGGCTGTTCCGATCAGCCAATAGAATGCAAGCTCAATCTGATCTGATGTAAATTATATTTAAGTTAGGGGGGTGTTAGGGTTAGACTTAGCTTTAGGGGTTAATCCATTTATTAGAATAGCGGTGAGCTCCGATCGGAAGTTTAGGGGTTAATAATTGAAGGTAGGTGTCGGCGATGTTAGGGAGGGCAGATTAGGGGTTAATACTATTTATGATAGGGTTAGTGAGGCGGATTAGGGGTTAATAACTTTATTATAGTAGGGGTTAATAAGTGTAGGTAGGTGTCGGCGACGTTGTGGGGGGCAGATTAGGGGTTAATAAATATAACATAGGGGTCGGCGATGTTAGGGCAGCAGATTAGGGGTACATAGGGATAACGTAGGTGGCGGCGTTTTACGGAGCGGCAGATTAGGGGTTAAAAGTGTAATGCAGGGGTCAGCGATAGCGGGGGCGGCAGATTAGGGGTTAATAAGTGTAAGGGTAGGGGTGTTTAGACTCGGGGTACATGTTAGGGTGTTAGGTGCAGACGTAGGAAGTGTTTCCCCATAGGAAACAATGGGGCTGCGTTAGGAGCTGAACGCTGCTTTTTTGCAGGTGTTAGGTTTTTTTTCAGCTCAAACAGTCCCATTGTTTCCTATGGGAGAATCGTGCACGAGCACGTTTTTGAGGCCGGCCGCGTCCGTAAGCAACTCTGGTATCGAGAGTTGCATTTGCGGTAAAAATGCTCTACGCTCCTTTTTTGGAGCCTAACGCAGCATTTGTTTTAACTCTCGATACCAGAGTTAAATTTATGGTGCGGCCAGAAAAAAGCCCGCGGAGCGTTAACAGCCCTTTTACCGCCGAACTCCAAATCTAGGCCTTAGGGTTTATTTTTTATTTTACAGGCAAGTATAAAAAAAAAAAAAAAAACACTAAATTACAGAAAATAATAAGCAATTTACAGATATTTAAACTAATTAAACCTAATCTAATAGCCCTATCAAAATAAAAAAGCCCCCCCAAAATAAAAAAAACCCTAGCCTAAACTATATTAGCAATAGCCCTTAAAAGGGCCTTTTGCGGGGCATTGCCCCAAAGTAATCAGCTCTTTTACCTGTAAAAAATACAAACAACCCCTCCAACAGTAAAACCCACCACCCACACAACCAACCCCCCAAATAAAATACTATCTAAAAAAACCTAAGCTCTCCATTGCCCTGAAAAGGGCATTTGGATGGGCATTGCCCTTAAAAGGGCAGTTAGCTCTTTTGCAGGCTCAAAGTCCCTAACCTAAAAATAAAACCCACCCAATACACCCTTAAAAAAACCTAACACTAACCCCCTGAAGATCGACTTACCAGGAGAAGTCTTCATCCAAGCCGGGCCGAAGTCCTCAACGATTTATTTTACAGGTAAGTATTTAGCTTTAAATAGGAATAATTTATTTAATAAGAGTTAATTAATTTCGTTAGATGTAAATTATATTTAATTTAGGGGGGTGTTAGTGTTAGGGTTAGACTTAGCTTTAGGGGTTAATACATTTATTAGAATAGCGGTGAGCTCCGGTCGGCAGATTAGGGGTTAATAATTGAAGTTAGGTGTCGGCGATGTTAGGTAGGGCAGATTAGGGGTTAATACTATTTATTATAGGGTTAGTGAGGCGGATTAGGGGTTAATAACTTTATTATAGTAGCGCTCAGGTCCGCTCAGCAGATTAGGGGTTAATAAGTGTAGGCAGGTGGAGGCGACGTGGTGGGGGGCAGATTAGGGGTTAATAAATATAATATAGGGGTCGGCGATGTTAGGGCAGCAGATAAGGGGTACATAGGGATAATGTAAGTAGCGAAGGTGTCCGGAGCGGTAGATTAGGGGTTAATAATAATATGCAGGGGTCATCGATAGCGGGGGCGGCAGAATAGGGGTTAATAAGTGTAAGGTTAGGGGTGTTTAGACTCGGGGTACATGTTAGGGTGTTAGGTGCAGACGTAGGAAGTGTTTACGCATAGCAAACAATGGGGCTGCGTTAGGAGCTGAACATGGCTTTTTTGCAGGTGTTAGGTTTTTTTTCAGCTCAAACAGCCCCATTGTTTCCTATGGGGGAATCGTGCACGAGCACGTTTTTGAGGCTGGCCGCTTGGTTAAGCAACTCTGGTATCGAGAGTTGAAGCTGCGTTAAATATGCTCTACGCTCCTTTTTTGGAGCCTAACGCAGCCTTTATGTGGACTCTCAATACCAGAGTTATTTTTATGGTGCGGCCAGAAAAAAGCCGGCGTTAGCTATGCGGGTCCTTACCGACAAAACTCTAAATCTAGCCGTATAGTTCTATATTAGTTATGAACATGACTATGGCAATTATGGGATGACTAATCCACCAAAAGGCAAAGTTCAATCAAATCCAGCACCACAGACAAACAGGTGTGCACGCCAACAGGTTACTGCAAAAACCTTAGGCAATAGAATAAGACAAAGAACTGGAAGCACCACCTTTAGTATGCATAAATATTCTTTATTTCTTATACAGGAGCAGGTACAAATGACTACATTTCAGGTCACATACCCTTAGTCATATCAATTACAAAAGTGCAACACATAATCTTTAAATACCTTAACCAGGTGAGCTAGCTCCTCCCCTTAAACTCTTTCTTATCTATTACATTTTTAAGTCAATCCAGCTCTCCATATTGGTTGAGGAGAAAAGCTTAATTATATCAAATTAAAACATTACAAAAATATAGCCAAGTCAAAATATCTATTCATACCTTTTGGGTTTAAAGAGTCTAGGGTATAAATCCAAAATAATTATTTTCTTTTCAACATCAGCTCCCTATCACCCCCTCTCCTGGGGACAGGGACCAAATCAATAACTTGAAACCTTAACTGAGAAATACTGTGGCCTGCCTCTAAAAAATGGCAGGCCACAGGGGCTTCTGTGTCTTTTCTTCTAATGCCAGATTTGTGTTGCACCATTCTGTCTCTTACCCTTTGTGTTGTTTCACCGATGTAAATTTTGGCATACAGGCATTTAATAAGGTACACAATAAAAGTGGCATTACAGGTAAAATACCCCTTAATTTTAAACCTTTTACCTGTTGTTCAGTGAGAAAAACTATCACCTTTGATTTCACTGTTGCAGTTAGAGCAGCCTAGACATGGGAAAGTGCCTTTCTTTTGTGCACTGAGGTAACTAGTCGAGTCTCTCTTAAGACTACCAACATCTACCCTGACTAACATGTCCCTCAAATTATATGGACGTGTACATGCTGGCATTGGAGAGTCTTCCAAAATCTTACGGCTAGATTACGAGTTGTGCGTTAGGGTAAAAAAGCAGTGTTAAGAGGTCCTAACGCTGCTTTTTTACGCCCGCTGGTATTAGGAGTCTTGAAGGTTTAGGTGTACCGCACACTTCTTTGGCCTTAACGCAAAATGACTTACGTAAACTTCGTAAACTCTTTTTTCTATGGGACTTCCATATCGCCGGTATTACGAGTCTGTCCTGGGAGGCCAAAAAGTGAGCAGTACACCCTACCCTGTCAAGATCCCTAATGCATTTAAAAGTCAGAAGTTAAGAGTTTTATGGTACAATGCCATAGCATAAAACGCATAACTAAAGTGTTAAAAAGTACACTAACACCCATAAACTACCTATTAACCCCTAAACCGAGGCCCTCCCACATCTCAAATACTATAATAAAATTATAAACCCCTAATTTGCCGCTCCGGACACCGCCGCCACCTACGTTATATTTATGAACCCCTAATCTGTTGCCCCCAACATCGCCGACACCTACATACTATTTATGAACCCCTAATCTGCCGCCCCCAATTTCGCCGCAACCTACCTACACTTATTAACCCCTAATCTGCCACCCCCAATGTTGCCGCCACTATATTAAAGTTATTAACCCCTAAATCTAAGTCTAACCCTAAACCTAACACCCACTAACTTAAATATAATTTAAATAAATCTAAATAAATATTCCTATCATTAACTAAATAATTCCTATTTAAAACTAAATACTTACCTATAAAATAAACCCTAAGCTAGCTACACTATAACTAATAGTTACATTGTAGCTATCTTAGGGTTTATTTTTTATTTTACAGGCAAGTATAAAAAACAAACAAACACTAAATTACAGAAAATAATAAGCAATTTACAGATATTTAAACTAATTAAACCTAATCTAATAGCCCTATCAAAATAAAAAAGCCCCCCCAAAATAAAAAAAACCCTAGCCTAAACTATATTAGCAATAGCCCTTAAAAGGGCCTTTTGCGGGGCATTGCCCCAAAGTAATCAGCTCTTTTACCTGTAAAAAATACAAACAACCCCTCCAACAGTAAAACCCACCACCCACACAACCAACCCCCCAAATAAAATACTATCTAAAAAAACCTAAGCTCTCCATTGCCCTGAAAAGGGCATTTGGATGGGCATTGCCCTTAAAAGGGCAGTTAGCTCTTTTGCAGGCTCAAAGTCCCTAACCTAAAAATAAAACCCACCCAATACACCCTTAAAAAAACCTAACACTAACCCCCTGAAGATCGACTTACCAGGAGAAGTCTTCATCCAAGCCGGGCCGAAGTCCTCAACGAAGCAGGGAGAAGTCTTCATCCTATCCGGGCGAAGTGGTCCTCCAGACGGGCAGAAGTCTTCATCCAGACGGCATCTTCTATCTTCATCCATCCGGCGCAGAGTGGGTCCGTTTTCAAGACATACGACGCGGAGCATCCTCTTCATCCGACGACTAAAGCTGAATGAAGGTACCTTTAAGTGATGGCGTCCCTTAGATTCCGATTGGCTTATAGAATTCTATCAGCCAATCTGAATTAAGGTAGATAAAATACTATTGGCTGATGCAATCAGCCAATAGGATTGAAGTTCAATCCTATTGGCTGATCCAATCAGCCAATAGGATTGAGCTTGCATTCTATTGGCTGTTCCAATCGGAATCTAAGGGACGCCATCTTGGATGACATCACTGAAAGGTACCTTCATTCAGCTTTAGTCGTCGGATGAAGAGGATGCTCCGCGTCAGATGTCTTGAAGATGGACTCGCTCCGGGCCGGATGGATGAAGATAGAAGATGCCGTCTGGATGAAGACATCTGCCCGTCTGGAGGACCACTTCACCTGGCTTGGATGAAGACTTCTCCCGGCTTTGTTGAGGACTTCGGCCCAGCTTGGATGAAGACTTCTCCTGGTAAGTCGATCTTCAGGGGGTTAGTGTTAGGTATTTTAAGGGTGTATTGGGTGGGTTTTATTTTTAGGTTAGGGACTTTGGGCCTGCAAAAGAACTAACTGCCCTTTTAAGGGCAATGCCCATCCAAATGCCCTTTTCAGGGCAATGGGGAGCTTAGGTTTTTTTTAGATAGTATTTTATTTGGGGGTTTGGTTGTGTGGGTGGTGGGTTTTACTGTTGGGGGGGTTGTTTCTATTTTTTTTTTACAGGTAAAAGAGCTGATTACTTTGGGTCAATGCCCCGCAAAAGGCCCTTTTAAGGGCTATTGGTAGTTTAGTTTAGGCTAGGGTTTTTTTTATTTTGGGGGGGCTTTTTATTTTGATAGGGCTATTAGATTAGGTGTAATTAGTTTAAATATCTGTAATTTGTTTATTATTTTCTGTAATTTAGTGGGCGTTTTTTTGTACTTTAGCTAATTTAATTTAATTTAATTTAGGTAATTGTATTTAATGTAGTTAATTTATTTAATTATAGTGTAGTGTTAGGTGTTATTGTAACTTAGGTTTTATTTTACAGGTACTTTTGTATTTATTTTATCTAGGTAGTTATTAAATAGTTAATAACTATTTAATAACTATTTTACCTAGTTAAAATAAATACAAACTTGCCTGTAAAATAAAAATAAACCCTAAGCTAGATAAAATGTAACTATTAGTTATATTGTAGCTATCTTAGGGTTTATTTTACAGGTAAGTATTTTGTTTTAAATAGGAATTATTAAGTTTATGATAGGACTATTTATTTAGATTTATTGTAATTATATTTAAGTTAGGGGGTGTTAGGGTTAGACTGAGGTTTAGGGGTTAATATAGTGGCAGCGACGTTGGGGGCAACAGATTAGGGGCTAATAAGTGTAAGTAGGTTGCGGCGACATTGGGGGCAGCAGATTAGGGGTTAATAAATATAATGTAGGTGTCGACGATGTTGGGGGCAGCAGATTAGGGGTTAATAATATAATGCAGATGTCGGCGATGTCGGGGGCGGCAGATTAGGGGTTAATAAGTGTAAGATTAGGGGTGCTTAGGCTCAGAGTTCATGTTAGGGTGTTAGGTGTAGACATAAATTTTATTTCCCCATAGGAATCAATGGGGCTGCGTTAAGGAGTTTTACCCTGCTTTTTTGCAGGTGTTAGACTTTTTTTCAGCTGGCTCTCCCCGTTGATTCCTATGGGAAAATTGTGCACGAGCACGTATGATCAGTTAACCGCTAACTTAAACAGCGCTGGTATTGGAGTGCGGTAATGAGCAAAATTTTGCTCAACGCTCACTTCTTGTTTTTTAACGACGGGTTTCTGAAAACTCATAATACCAGCGCTGCAGGTAAGTGAGCGGTGAGGGAAAACTGCTCGTTAGCACCACACAGCCTCTAACGCAAAACTCGTAATCTAGGCCCTAATTTCTGGGTGACATTTTTTAATAATATGCCAATGCCGCCTAATAATTTTCTGTACATTAGGACTGTTGGTGTTAAATTCAGAGACAAATATCATTCTTTTATCCTTGCACTTTCTTTCTAAGTTCAAGTGCCTTTTGGCGTGGAATCCTGTTTACTTCTTTTATGCTCCCTTTGATTAATTCCACAGGGTAACCTCTTTGCATAAACCGCATGCCTTCCTCAGTAAGTCTGGTCTCTACTAATGTATCATCTTTTACAATTCTTTTAACTCACAAAAGTTGACTCTTAGGTAAAGATCTTTATAGTGTAGGGGGGGGGGGCACTGGTATAGTGTAACACAGTATTGCGATCTGTTTCCTTATGATAAAGATCTGTTAGTAGTGATCCATTGTGTTTATATATCTTTGTTTCCAAAAAGTTAACACTTTCCTCACTCCATGTGAGAGTAAACTTTATATACCTTGAGTTAAGATTTAGAGTAGGGTTGCCCCATTGTGGCAGGGACTGAGTCTGTCTTTACCAACATTTCAGTATATTTAGATAAAGTACTAAGACCTTTTGTCGTTCAGTCCTCTTCTTACATCAGAGATACTGGGGATTTTTTGCTCAAAATAGATGAATTATCAGGGAATTATGAAAAATGCATCCACTATAGTCTTGACGTGGTTAGCCTTTATACATCCATTACCCACAACAGTGGGATGGATGTTATTAAGAGTGTCCTGGCAGCTAGCAACTAATATACCGTACAGGAACTACAGTTCTTAATAGAACTTTTAGAAATCATTTTGTGCTGTAATTACTTTTTTATTTCAGGATACATTTTATAAACAAAAGCAAGGTACTGCTATGGGATCCAATGTTGCCCCTACATATACCAATATATACATGAATTTGTATGACGAACACTTCGTTTTTGAGAATTAATTATTTCTTCATTATGGCGCCACCTGGTGGCGCTATATAGACAATATTTTTGCCATATGGTGGGGCAACATTGGATCCCTAGAAGAATTTGTACATACTCTAAATCTTAACTCAAGGTATATAAAGTTTACTCTCAACTTTTTGGACACAAAGGTATATAAACATAATGGATCACTACTAACAGATCTTTATTGTAAGGAAACAGATTGCAATACTGTGTTACACTATACCAGTGCCCACCCCCTACACTAAAAAGATCTTTACCTAAGAGTCAACTTTTGTGAGTTAAAAAAATTGTAAAAGATGATACATTATTAGAGACCAGACTTACTGAGGAAGGCATGAGGTTATGCAAAGAGGTTACCCTTGGAATTAATCAAAGAGAGCATAAAAGAAGTAAATAGGATTCCATGCCAAAAGGCACTTGAACTTAAAGAAAGAAAGGGCAAGGATGAAAGAATGATATTTGTCTCTGAATTTAACACCAGTAGTCCTAATGTACAGAAAATTATTAGGCAGCATTGGCATATTATTAAAAAATGTCACCCAGAAATTAAGATTTTTGAAGACTCTCCAATGCCAGGGCAGATGTGGGTAGTCTTAAGAGAGACTCGACTAGTTACCTCAGTGCACAAAAGAAAGGCACTTTCCCATGTCTAGGCTGCTCTAACTGCAACAGTGTAATCAAAGGTGACAGTTTTTCTCACCCTACAACAGGTAAAATGTTTCAAATTAAGGGGTATTTTACCTGTAATGCCACTTTTGTTGTGTACCTTATTAAATGCCCGTGTGCCAAAATTTACATCGGTGAAACGACACAAAGGGTAAGAGACAGAATGGTGCAACACAAATCTGGCATTAGAAGAAAAGACACAGAAGCCCCTGTGGCCTGCCATTTTTTAGAGGCAGGCCACAGTATTTCTCAGTTAAGGTTTCAAGTTATTGATTGGGTCCCTGACCCCAGGAGAGGGGGTGATAGGGAGCTGATGTTGAAAAGAAAATAATTATTTTGGATTTATACCCTAGACTCTTTAAACCCAAAAGGTATGAATAGATATTTTGACTTGGGTATATTTTTGTAATTTGGATTTATAAAAAGGTTTATATATTTCCCCATTAGAAATTCTGTAATAGACTAACCTGCTACATATCTGTATATGCATATGTGTATTTTTTTATTATATATAATTAAGCTTTTCTCCTCCAGGGGGGCTGGATTGACTTAGAAATGTAATAGATAAGAAATAGTTAAAGGGGAGGAGCTAGCTCACCTGGTTAAGGTATTTAAAGATGATGTGTTGCACTTTTGTAATTGACATGACTAAGGGTATATGAAAGTCATTTGTACCTGCTCCTGTATAGGAAATAAAGAAGATTTCTGCATACTAAAGGTGCTGCTGCCAGTTCTTTGTCTTATTTTTAATCCACCACTGCTTTCTGGGGGAGTTGTGTGGTTTTGGGGGAGTCCATTGAAGAGTGGAATCAAACTGTGTAAAGGGACGGAAATTACTTGGCACTGTTTTATGTTATGTTATAATTTTCTCAATGTTTAAATTTTAAGAGAAAACTACCCTTTGACATGTCGATCAGGTAGATTTTATGTGTAATTTTGTCTGGCTTCATCTTTATGGTGCTCAAAACTGTCATTCTATATTTATAAAATGTGGTATAATATGTGCTAATATCTATTAAAAGTTTATATAAAATAGCCTTCTATGCTTTCCTTACCCTGACATGGCAGGGTATCTGCTATTGATAGGGCAGGGTGCACTAGCCATATCACATCTTTGCGCTAAGAATAGTGCAAATCCGAGGTTACATATTATTAGTACAAAATAATTACCAGAGAATGCTAGCGCAACTGATATTTTTAGCGCACCCTATACTCTCAATAGATAGCTAAACGTTGCACAGATTATGTGGTGAGTTATGTGTTGCACTCAAGCGCCTAACACATAAAAAGTTAGTGAGACTGGAGACCTTAATTAAAAGTGTTAAGGTTACAATAAAAGTATATAAAAACACATGCAAACACATTAAAATAAAGTGTCCATACATACTGAAATCAAAATATGTTTTTATTAGCTAAAATAAATGTTTAAAAAGTGATTTAAAGGGATATGGTATATGCCAAGGTATTGGACTGGGAAGGGCTCAAACGTGTATTTATATGTGTGTGTATTTTTGTGTCTATGTGTATCCGTATGTGTACATATATATGTGCGCGACATACATACACACAAATATATATATATATATATATATATATATATATATATATATACTCAAACAAAAAGGTAATGGCTCACATCCATTTTCAAAAGCACAACATATTTTTTGAACTGCTGCAAAAAAAATGCCTGCAAACAACATCAAGGGAAAACTATGGTATTCTTTTAAATAAAATTGGGATCTTAGTCACACAATATGGCCATATTTTGCTTAGCCAGTCACCACTTACAAGGTGCCCCAATATAGACTGGTCCTAACAATACAGTCCTTTGCCTCAGATGGCTGAATCATTCCTGCTTTTACTCTTCATAATAGAATGAGACTCCCTGGCTTAATATTCACAACTCTATTACACTGTCATGAGCACACCTGAGCTTGGGTAGGGTGATTTAACCAATGGGAGATGGTCAGTCTCCCTGATTATGTTTTAATACAAATATAAAATTTGGTTTAGCACACCTTACAAAAAGTTTATATACACATCTTTGGGAGTGCTGCCAATATAACCTAGTCAATACTCAAACAAAAAGGTATTGGCGCACATCCATTGAGCCAGGGAGTCTCATTCTATTATGAAGAGTAAAAGCAGGAATTATTCAGCCCTCTGTGGCAAAAGGACTGTAGTGTTAGGACCAGTCTATATTGTGGCACCTTGTAAGTGGTGACTGGTTAAGCAAAATATGGCCATATTGTGTGACTAAGATCCCAAATTTATTTAAAAATAATAGTTGTCCCTTGATGTTGTTTGCAGGCAATTTATTGCAGCAGTTCAAAAAATATGTTGTGCTTTTGAAAATGGATGTGCGCCAATACCTTTTTGTTTGAGTATTGACTAGGTCATATTTGTAGCACTCCCAAAGATGTGTATATAAACTTTTTGTAAGGTGTGCTAAACCAAATTTTGTATTTGTATTAAAACATAATCAGGGAGACTGACCATCTCCCATTGGTTAATGCACCCCACCCAAGCTCAGGTGTGCGCATGACAGTGTAATAGAGTGTGTTATGACCAGTCTATATTGGGGCACCTTGTAAGTGGTAACTGGCTAAGCAAAATATGGCCATATTGTGTGACTAAGATATCAATTTTATTTAAAAAGAATAATTGGGGGCCAGAGCTAGCTAGCCTATAGAGCAGATGTGTTTGATCATAGCTCCTGCCATAATTGCACATACAAGAACTAAAAACCAATATTACTGCATATAAAATCACCCCAGATCACCCTTGCAGCCGAGAGACCAGTCAGGCTTTCATTGAGGAGCCCGCAGAGTGCGAGACCTGTGGAGGTCGAGGGGCCTAGGCCTTCAGGACGGAATCGTCGGAGTGGACTACACCAGAGGGTAAGCGACATCAACCCAGAGACACGAGGGTCATAGAGACCATCACTTGACCATCGCTTGTTAAGAAAGGGACATCAGATTGGTTACTTGAGAGACGCTAGCTCCCACGCAGCATTATGCTGCGTTGCTACATACATCAGTCAGTGTCCTTGAATTTCCAAGATGGAGGATTCATACAAAGCAGTACAAGCCTTGCTTGAGGAGTTTGAGACTGCAATGCTGTCTAGATTTGACTGTCTATTAGTGAAAATGCAGTCTGTTGATGCTCGCGACCTTACTGCTGTGGCAGGGGATGTGGGCCCTGTCAGAAAACTTGAGAATGTGCCATGTTTTACCAATCAGACACCAGAAGTGAATAAAGATCTGACCCTCTTAGGGACAACTAGATTTGACCACCCTCAGTTTATTTTCCAGCCTGCAACAGTGGTGGAGACCACTTTTGGGTTTGATGCAGTGATACTTTTGGAACCCATTGACAATTCTAGGGACATGCACCCTAACCTACACTCGTTGCCCAGTGAAAAGAGTTGCTGTAGAGGGGACAGGGTCCTTTATGGGCTACAGAGATCTGACATGAAGCTCTTACATACTACATATCTGAGACCTCTTCAGCCCAGCATAAAGCAAAGCATACTTGGACTGGTAGGTTAATCAGAGCAGGCATTGGATAAAAGGAGTGAGTGGAAGGAGGTGATTCTGAGTGTGTTGGTCACTCAAATGCTACTTTGTGCCCTGTGAACTTTGTTTTCTTGCTGGCCACCCTTAAGCTAATGCACAATACAAATTGGCCTTTATGAAGCCCTCGGACTGATTATGTCTGCCAATTATAATAACTTACGGGTATATTATAATCATCAAGAGGGCCTAACATATTTAAGAATTCCCTCTGTTATACTATCCTACAGCACAACAATTTGAAACTGTACTTTTTTCTTGTTTTGATATACATATACACAAATGCAAATAGTATTCGTACCAACAATGATTCTGCACTCATGAACAAAAATTGCCTGAAACTGTGTGGACTTCTGCATCTATAGCCGTTCTGTGTTACTATTGTTTGCAGACTTAAATTGAATTTATAGTAAGTAGGACACCAGCTCTTGCTTATGGGTGGGGAGCCGGTTTTTATGAAACCGCGTGTTCTGATTTCGGACAGGGTCCCCATATGTATCCTGGTCATAACCTAACATTTCACTGTTTATATTAGTTTAAGAAATAAGTTTATGTTTAAAATCTTTTTATAATAGAACAGGACTGTAAAAATTCATGCAACTTAAACCTCCTTCTACCAGTCCCTTGCTGGTTAGGGAATAAGATTTCCATTTATTGCATGCTAGCTTACTTTTATCAGGGTGGATCTACAGCCCCATTGCTATTTTATTCCAGTATCTGAACATATGTGCAAGCGTAAAAGAAGGTAGTTAGAGTAATAACATAAAATAATATTTAACACTTAGACTATGCCTTGCTAGTAAGGGAAGGTAGTAAGTTATAACTTAAAGTAATATTTAACACTTAGGCTGCACCTGTTTTTATTATGTTTGTTGAATGGTATCAATGAGCTGTTGTAATAAGGTATTGCTTATGAATATTGCTATTCTTAACTAGTGAAACATGATGGTAGACTTAGCCTGGTTCCCAACAATGATGCCTATTACAATATGGGTAATAAACCCTATATGTTTCTCGCAGCCTGACATTAATTCTATGCCCTTGGGGGTTTTTATTACTTGAGGTAAGGAAAAGGCTTAGGTGGATTATATAGATAGCTTCTACCACTGTTGATGTCCTCATAGAGTCATAGCTATCTCTTATTTTACCTACCTTAACTAGTCTATAGACTTTACCAATAGGATAGCTTCTCCCAAATATTTCCATCCCCCCAATATCGTATAATATACTGTAATGTTTTCTTATATTTTAGAGATAAATAATAGTGACTTTAAGGTGAAATCCATTTATACTTGAGCATATATATTATAAATCTTATATCCCTAGTAAGCCAACATTTAATTTTTCCTCTGCATTAATATTCTGGCAGAGTTTCGTAGACTCTGCCCTGTTCAAAGAACCTGTTTAAAGCTTTCTTCCATGTATGCAACAAAAGACTCTTCAGGCCCTAAATACAAAAGAAAAAGTGTGGTGTCTACAGTATACTTATATACCTTATTATTTATAGTCAAGATGTCTACTTAATTTTACTAAGCTTATTCTGATTCCGGATGTCTGACCAGAACTGAGAGTTTTATTAGAGTAATTTTTGCTACAGAATGTTTGAAATTATTACCCTACTGTATTTGCTTTGTTTCCTGAGGACTATCTGGACATTTGAATCAGGTTACTTTACACGCTGTTATCTGACACTACTAAAGATGGACCTTGGTGTCATCCGCAATCTTAAAGAGTCTGTTCCCACCAGTGGAGCTAACTGTCTTTGATGATACAACAAACCTTTAAAAATTTAAACAGGGAACAGGAAGGATTGCCAAGACAACTGTGTAATGTATTATCCTGGTGGTGTGTTTATCTTGTTGTCAACTTTTGAGATACTGTCTGTACCTTCATTTGCCATGTATGTTATAATGTGGTATGCTTCCTCAATAATAAAGGGAATTTATATAAAAAAAAAGAATAGTTGTCCCTTGATGTTGTTTGCAGGCAATTTTTTTGCAGCAGTTCAAAAAATATGTTGTGCTTTTGAAAATGGATGTGCGCCAATACCTTTTTGTTTGAATATTGACTAGGTCATATTGGCAGCACTCCCAAAGATGTGTATATAAACTTTTTGTAAGGTGTGCTAAACCAAATTTTTTATTTGTATTAAAACATCATCAGGGAGACTGACCATCTCCCATTGGTTAAAGCACCCCACCCAAGCTCATGTGTGCTAATGACAGTGTAATAGAGTTGTGAATATTAAGCCATGGAGTCTCATTCTATTATGAAGAGTAAAAGTAGGAATGATTCAGCCCTCTGTTGCAAAAGGACTGTAGTGTTATGACCAGTCTATATTGGGGCACCTTGTTAGTGATGACTGACTAAGCAAAATATGGCCATTTTGCTTGACTAAGATCCCAATTTTATTTAAAAAGAATAGTTGTCCCTTGATGTTGTTTGCAGGCAATATTTTGCAGCAGTTCAAAAAATATGTTGTACTTTTGAAAATGGATGTGCACCCAGGGCCGGCTCAACCATGGGACCAAGTGGGTCCCACGGACCCAGGCGGCACTTTACAGGGGCGGCATTTCAGTGCCTGAGTTTTAGTGTGAGACCAGACAGAACGCTCCTGTCCTGACTTCAGTCATTGTAAGACGAATGATGCAACAGCTCTGCAGAAAGCTGCAGTTATTTTACTGTTATTGTCTGAGTTCTCTGAGTTTGTCTAGTTCAGCCCCTCCCTCCCCTCCTCTGGTGTCTGTTATCACAGCAAGTTACGGTCAGGTGGTCTGGAAGTAGAGGTACCCTGGTCTGGTGGCAGTTCTGAATTTATTACAGCATACCCTCCGTGCTTGTTTAGCTCCACCCCTCCCTGTGGTGACTACAGATTCCCTTGCAGCACTAGCAAAAATAAGGTAGGTTGGCTGGCTCTCCATCAAATATTTAATGTGAATGATTACTTTACATAGCATCTACCTAGGAAATAAATGGATTTACACGCACATTTTTTATAGCAGCTGAGCTATTAAAGCATCTGAGCTATTGAAGCATCTGAATTACTTACACAAGTCATTGCTATGCTCTTGGTTACAGCATAGTTATTAGCAATGACAAAAAAGCACATGTCTAATCTATATAAATCTATGCATTGGTATGTAATAGTAACTGTGCTAATAGAAAGGCACCACTCTTCTATCCAACATAACACAGTGATACATTTGCAACTAAGGTTTTCAGGTTTGTAGTTCAATTGCCTTGTTATATTACATTACTCTACATTATTCTGTAAAATTGAATAAATTCCCATCTGAGGTCTTTAGAGGCAGACAAACAACTGAAATGTAAATATATGTTAAAGGAAAATAGAGCACAAACTAGAATTCTCCAAAACAAGTTTACTAATACTAAGTAAAACAAAAATTTAAATTTACTTTAATAATTTATTTTGCCCCCTTTTCAATCTGAAAAATGCCCCCCCCCAATATATTTATTATGCAGCATATTTTATGAAGGGTTGGCCCTCCAACAAATTTACTATGGACTGACTAGATTTGATTTCTTTGAATTATTGTGTTAAATTATCATATGTGAGTGTGCTTAATTTAATAATCTAAATAAAATTATGGGCTGCATTTAGTAAATATATTTATTATGCAGCACATTTTATTTAGGGTAAGTTTAGCACACATATGATGATAATTTATCACATAACTTTTCTTGAAATTACATGTGTGCTGCATAAGTAAATACATATATATTTATTGAATGCAGCACATTTTATACTTAGTTAAGCATATTTCCAAAATGCAATCACATTATACCCTTCCAGGCTTCAGAGCATTTGGTACTCAGGTGAATATCAAATGCTCTAAAGTCTGCATTCACCTTCTACCTATATATAGGATCATAGTTCTGAGGTTGTGTCAGGTCCAGCCAATCACACTTTGAATTTTTGATCATATTAGTGAGGGAATTAAGTAAGGAGTTAAGTTACTGAACACCTTCACTACTTATGAACATCCTACCACACATTCTCAATAATGAGGAGAGCTGTTTTACTTTGTTTAAATTCACTAACTGTCAAAGAATCTCTCTATCACCATATATTGGCCTGGACACTCATTGACAGTTACTGGATTTAAAATAGTAAAAGAGCTGTCCTCGATAACTTCCTTCACCTCCTGGCTCTCTGCACCAGATAGGGTTAAGTGTCCATTGAAATGTTTTTGAAATGTTGGCAACTATGCAACTAAAACAGAGCAGCTTTAAAACTCCTGTACATTCTAAATGTACTCAACAAATTTAAAGCTGCTCTTAATGTTTCAGCTGTGATCACTGACGCAAAGATCCTCAGGTCAGCTCTGTGATAACGGTCAGCAGATTTACACTGGCATCCCCAGATGCCAGACATGAGTCTCTGTTCTTTGCAAAGTAAGTAAGTAGTAGCATGGTCCTAGTGACCTTTTTAAATGTGTTTGTGTAAACATATATGTGTGTGTATCAGTGTATATCTGTGTGTTGATGCGTATGTGTAAGTGTATCAGTGCTTGTGTATCAGTGCATATCTGTGTGTGTATAAGTATGTGTTTATGTATATGTGTGTGTATAAGTATGTATGCGTGAGTCAGTGTATATCTGTGTGTTTATCCATATGTGTTTATGCATATGGGTGCTTGTGTGTATATCAGTTTGTGTATCATTGTATATCTGTGTGTGTAGGTGTCAGTGTGTGGGTATATCAGTGTATATCTGTGAGTGTGCATATGTGTGTGTGTATCTGTGTGTGTATGAGTGAGTGTGTTGGTTTGAGTGTTTATGTATGAGTATGTGTTTGTGTTTGAGCGTGTGTATCAGTGTATATCTCTGTGTGTGTGTGTATGTCTCCTGTCTCTGCAATTTTTTATAAACATGGGACTAGTGGAAAGTGGAACTTTCCAGCCATGCTTCTAACTTAAAAAAATAAAAAATAAATTGAGTACCTACTACATCCTAGTCTTGTCAGCTGGATCAATTGGATGACAAAGTGTGCAGTAGCTATGCCTTTTGATTGGGATTTGTGGTGTGGGCAAAGGTGCATAAAAATGTTTTGAAAGGGGCATATCTGGACCACTAAATTATACATGTCCCCTGAGCCAATGGTTGCCAGTCCTCCTCTGTTCCTAGCAGCATAACTGTTTCATGCACAAAGACACAGAATCAGTCAGGGGTGACATTCCAGGTGGGACAGGAAGATAACTCTAACTTCCTTCCCACTTATTGCACAATTGTGCATAAACATTGGTTGCATGCAAACATGCCTAGTAAGGGGGTGGCCAGGCTAGTGTGTTTTTATATATTAGTCAGTAATATTACTATAGGGGGGCATCATTTAATTCTCCGACCCAGGCAGCACAATGTCTTGAGCCGGCCCTGTGTCCGCCAATACCTTTTTGTTTGAGTATTGACTAGGTCATATTGGCAGCACTCCCAAATATCTGTATATAAAGTTTTTGTAAGGTGTGCTAAACCAAATTTTGTATTTATATATATATGTATGTACACACATACACACCTTTGAGCATTTTCATACACCATATCCTTTGAAACCACTGTTAACATACTTTTACTATTAACATATATATATATATATATATATATATATATACATACATACATACACAGTGTCCTCCACTGATATTCCAAATAAGAACAGCAGTGCTCACTAATTCAGCAAATATACAGGTTTATTGGGACATCAAAGTAAATAAAACGACAATGTTTCGGATCTCTAGTCCTTAGTCATGTCTATACACATAATGCACAGAAAACACCTTTATAAAGAGGCAGATATACAATGCTCCGCCCCCTTAATTATCCAATTAAACACATTGTGAAAAACTTACAAATAAAGGTAACAATGAAAGACTGCACCATCTAGTGGAATAAGTTTCATTACAGAAAATTTTCATTTTAAATTGCTAATAAGTAAGAAGACAAAATCCAAAGGTTACAGGATACAGGTTACATTGTTTGAATTAACATATTAATTAACTATGCTGCATTCGCCGGCACCAATACGCTCTCCTGACATCGCTTAACATCGCAGCCGCAGACCTGAATACGCTCTCCTTATTTATTAAAAAAGCTGTGAAAGATATAGAACTCCCCAAAATAATGCCAGAAGATGTACAGACATTAGAATTACCCATTAGCATGGAAGAAATTCAAATAGCAATTTCAGACATGAAACCCAATAAAGCGCCGGGACCAGATGGTTTTACCGCTCTTTATTACAACACTTTTAAGTCTCAGCTAAGCCCGCAGTTAGCATTACTATTTAACTCCATCTCGGATACTGGTAGGTTCCCAGACTCTATGCTGCAAGCGCATATTTCCGTTATTCCAAAACAAGGTAAACCGCCTACGACACCAGATAATTATAGACCAATTTCTCTGCTTAACGCAGATATTAAAATTTACGCAAAAATATTAGCTACCAGAATGAGTGCTTTGCTACCCACACTGCTTGATGAGGACTAAGTGGGTTTTGTGAAACATAGGGAGGCTAGGGATAACGTGGGTAAGGTTGTTACCCTTATGGAACATATTAAAGTCACCAACACCACAGCTGTCTTTCTTTCAACAGACGCGGAGAAGGCATTCGACAGGTTAGACTGGACATTTTTACACTCTACATTAATCAAATTTGGCTTCCCCTCTAAATTTATCTCTCAAATTCTAGCCCTATATTCTAACCCCACGGCACAAGTTAGGGTTAATGGTCTGCTGTCGGATGCCTTCGAGATACGCAATGGGACAAGACAGGGCTGCCCATTGTCCCCGTTATTATTTGTGCTTTCCTTGGAATCCCTAGCTGCTAGGTTGCGTAGTAACCCTAATATAAGAGGAATAGAGATTCAAGATAAATCTTATAAATTGGCCATGTTTGCGGACGATGTTTTAATGACCTTGTCCAATCCAATAGAATCTTTAATAAGGACCCAGGAGGAATTGCTTGAGTATAAGGATGTATCCAATTTTTCAGTTAATCTATCTAAATCAGAGCTATACCTTATAAACGTCCCGGCAGACATTATGAGCGACTTAAAGGCAAATAGTCCGTTTAGAATTAATTGTACAACACTGAAATATTTAGGAATACAGCTAACTTTGGATGAGAACAAATTACGTAAACTTAACTATTGGAGACTTGTTACGGAATTTCAATTATTAACTTCGCGATGGATGCCAAAGCAAAATATATCATGGCTAGGTAGGATTGCAGCTGCAAAAATGACTTTATTGCCAAAGGCGCTATATATCATACAGGCGCTGCCCATAGGGGGTATAAATAGAGACATACATAAGTTGCAGAAAATATTAAATTCATACATTTGGCAAGGAAAACCACCTAGACTCTCTCAAGGTGTTTTATATACTCCCAGAGTGGGGGGTGGTCTGGGGGTCCCTAATTTACATTGGTACAAGACTGCGGCATCTCTGGGTAGAGTTGTAGACTGGTGCAGACAGAATACACATTCCCACAAAAAATTGGTTCACCTTGAGGGACAATTATTAAATGTACCGCATATGAGTGAGATGTGCTGGACCCCTTTGGTGTCCACAACTCAACTAAATCTAGGCAAGAAATACACAATTTTTAATGAGACCTGGTCAAATTGGATGGCTTATAGAAATAAATTTCCCAAAATATCTACACAATACTCACCATTGACAACAGTGACACACAATAGAGAAATGGGGGACTTTAGACCTGGGACTAGGAAAAATCAGAGGATGGTAAGTAGTCTGAGTAGTCTAAAAGATCTAATACCAATTCACAATATCGTGCAGGAGGGTACACTACTGAAAAGACAGGCTCTAAGGGAGCAAGGTTATGACTATTTCCATACTTGGTTCACCTATCATCAAACTAGACATTATATATATATATATATATACGCATAAATATAAGAAGGACTTTCTACGACCACTAACAGCATTTGAGACACTATGTCTGGGTATTCCGCACACAAAAAATGGTATAATGTCTACAATCTATAAGTTACTGATAGAAACACACCTCCCACCTAGACCTATATATGCAGAAATGGGAGAGAGAAATGAACATACAGGTATCTGTCCCACAGTGGAAACGATGGTCATACTCTACGGCAAAGTCTTCACACTCATCCTCATATTTGGAAACCAATATGAAAATCCAAATGAGGTGGTATTTGACCCCTAATAGATTGAAGCATATGTTTAGAAATGCGAGCAATAAGTGTTGGAAAGGATGCGGTCAAGAGGGAACTATGTATCATATCTGGTGGGAGTGTGCACATCTAAGCTCATTCTGGAGGGAAATATACTCAGAAATAGGAAAAGCTACGGGGGTCACATTGGAGTTCTCCCCCACTCTGGTTCTTTTTAATGATCTATCCGGTATTACATGTAAATTAAGGCGTAGTCTAACCCAGATTATAATTAATGCTGCTAAAAATTAATCCCAAGGTTCTGGAAATCCTCTCATATACCAACACTAGCAAGCTGGAAGCAACAAGTGGATTATATAATTAAAATGGAGAGGTACTTTTATTTTTCCACTAAAAGGTTAAATATGTATTACGACATTGTTTTTCTTTGGGAACAATATAAATTTGCTATAGATCGGAACTAGAGGGAGGAGGCTTAAAGTTGCTCTATATTAGAATGTAAGAGACATTAGATTAGTATATCAACTATACACAGGTGCATAGTACTTGAATGAAAATTAATTATTGCCAAACGCTTTGGGTTACATATACACTTATACCTGACATATGCTGAGTTTAGACAGAAGAGGCATGAACTGCAATATATCCCTGGGCTACCATATGAAGGTGCTATTTGACATCTTCGTAATTTTGTCATTGTAAGATTTATATTAAAGTGTATTGTATTTTTGTTGTTGTTTCTCTTTTTTTTCCGCATGTCTCTGTTTCTTATCAGAAGTTGCTTAACTTGTATGTCTATAACAGAATGTTTTGTGTGAATAAGATATGCGTATTTATTCATAAGAGCCACAATAGAAGCTAGAGACTTGTAAAAAGAGCTTTTTATATTATTTTCATCTATTTGGCTGTGATCTTACAACATAAATGTATAAAGTACATTATGATGCTAATATTCTGTATATGTGACGCGTGTAAAATAAAAATAAAATATTTAAAAAAAAAAAAAGCTGTGAAAAAGCCGCGCACCAAGTACGGGGCGATGAGCAGCGGACTATTGTTAACTAACAGTCATCGATCTCGCTGCTATTCGACTTTTTCCCAGCTTTATTTATATCCTGTCACTAAGCACCGCCACTATACTAAAATGTTTAACCCCTATCCCGTCGCTCCCGGACCCTGCAGCAACTAAATAAAATTATTAACCCCTATCCCGCCACTCCTGGACCCCGCTGCAACTAAATAAAATTATTAACCCCTATCCCACTGCTCCCGGAGCCCACCGCAACTCTAATAAAGTTATTAACCCCTATTCCGCCGCTCCTCGACACCGCCGCAACTAACTAAATGTATTAATCCCTATCCCTCCGCTCCCGGGGGCCCACCAAAACGAAATAAATGTATTAACCCCTAAACCCCTGGCTTCCCACATCACTACCACTTACTAAACCTATTAACCCCTAAACCGCCAGCCCCCCACATCGCCATAAACTAAATTAAACTATTAACCCCTAAACCTAACAACCCGATAACTGTACATTAAAATGACATCATCCCTATCTTATAATAAATTTAAACTTACCTTTAGATTTAAATTAAACTATTAATTACCTACCTTATCTATTATACTAAAATTACAAAGTTACACAAAATAAAAAACACTAAGTTACAAAAAAAAAATAAACACTAAATTACACAAAATAAAAAATAAATTATCAAATATTTAAACTAATTACACCTAATCTAATAGCCCTATGAAAATTAAAAATCCCCCTCAAAATAAAAAAAAAACCCTAGCCTACAATAAACTACCAATGACCCTTAAAAGGGCCTTTTGCGGGGCATTGCCCCAAAGAAATCAGCTCTTTTACCTGTAAATAAAAAAACAAATACCCCCCAAAAGTAAAACCCACCACCCACACAACCACCCCCCCCCCAAATAAAAACCTATCTAAAAAACCTAAGCTCCCCATTGCCCTGAAAAGGGCATTTGGATGGGCATTGCCCTTAAAAGGGCATTTAGCTCTTTTTCTGCCCAATGTCCCTAACCTAAAATTAAAACCCACCCAATAAACCCTTAAAAACACCTAACACTAACCCCCGAAGATCCACTTACTGTTTTTGAAGACCCGACATCCATCCTCAATGAAGCGGCAGAAGTCCTCATCGAAGCCAGCAGAAGTCTTTATCCAAGCGGGCCGAAGTCTTCATCCAAGCTAGCAGAAGTCTTCATCCAGACGGCATCTTCTATCTTCATCCATCTGGCGCGGCTCCATCTTCAAGACATCCGGCGCGGAGCATCCTCTTCTGACGACGTCTTCTGGAACAATGAAGTTTCCCTTTAAATGACGTCATCCAAGATGGCGCCCCTTAGATTCCGATTGGCTGATAGAATTCTATCAGCCAATCTGAATTTAAGTTGAAAAAATTCTATTGGCTGTTGCAATCAGCCAATATGATTGAGCTTTCATCCTATTGGCTGATCCAATCAGCCAATAGGATTGAGCTCGCTTTTTATTGGCTGATGTGGGGGACTGGCGGTTTAGGGGTTAATAGGTTTAGTAAGTGGTAGTGATGTGGGAGTCCAGGGGTTTAGGGGTTAATAACTTTATTTAGTTGCGGTGGTCTCTGGGAGCGACGGGATAAGGGTTAATATATTTATTTAGGTGGCGGCGGGGTCCGGGAGCGACAGGATAGGGGTTAATAACTTTATTTAGTTGTGGCGATGTCGGGGAGTGGCGGGATAGGGGTTAATACATTTTATTTAGGTGGCAGCGATGTCGGGGGTGGCAGATTAGGGGTGTTTAGACTCGGGGCTTATGTTAGGGTGTTAGGTGTAAACATAACTTTTATTCTAGCATAGAAATCAATGGGATATCGGGCAGCAGCAAACATGAGCTTTTGCTGCTTTCAGACTCCCATTGATTCCTATGGCATCCGCAGCCTCCAGGGTGGGGGATTGAAAAGCAGGTACGCTGGGCCGGAATAGTGGCGAGTGTACCTGTTAGCAGTTTGATAACTAGCAAAAGTAGTCAGATAGTGCCAAATTTGTATTCAGAACATCTGTAATGACGTAAGCATCGATCTGTGTCGGATTGAGACCGACGGATCGTATGTTACATCACAAATTTCAACTTTTGCCGGTCTTTAGGCTATGATAAATAAGGCAAATCAGGCTCGCCACAATTACGCTGTGGAATTGCAGCGTATTTGCGGTTGACGGCTTGATAAATAGGCCTCCATATGTTGCAAAAAAGTCATGATTATAAAAAGACAGATAGATCAAACTTTTTATTTATACCACTAGGGCTAATAGTTTCTAACTTATTGATCCAGAAAACCTCCTTCTGTTTTAAATATAATTCTCTGTCTCCACCCCTTCTGTGCAATGCAATGTGATCGATAATCTGAAATCGCATTTGAGAAACATTATGGCCTGCTTATAAGAAACGCTCAGCCACTGGGTTCTTTATTTTTTATTTCTAATGTATTTTTACACATCCTCTCACGGACCACCCATGTCGTTTTGCCAATGTAACTCTGCCCACATGGACATTTGATCATATAAATGGCATAGGTGGTATTGCATGTAAACATACCTCTGATATTATACCTTTTTCCCTTCCCGTACTGGGATGGAAGAAATATTTCCCCTTTATCATGCTGTTGCAACTGGAGCACCCCAGGCAAGAATACATTTTTTTCTGTTATATATGTCTGCATATTCGATTTCTCAGGCCCAATATCTGCTCTGATCAATCTATCACGCAAATTGCTACTTCTCTTATATGCAGGCATAAAATTAAATGTGCCAATGTTTCCTGAGTATTTAATTTATCCTATTGCTAAGATTATTATATTGTGTGACAAATACCAAACAAACTTGATTGTTTTTAAGTTTTAAGTAAGTTCTCTCTTTTAATAGATTATATTTCTGATATTTATTTATCAATTAATTTAGCTGGATAACCTCTCAGTTTGAATTTGTTACCCATATCATTAAAGGGACATAAAACAAGCTGGGATAGAGACAAAATATAATATGTACTTTAATTACTTTACCTGCAAATTTATACTGCAGTGCCTCGTTATTAACCCTTTCTTTTTAGTTTCTGAATTGTACAGCTCTAACTCCCCCTCCCCACATTTTCTTCTATGGGTGTAGCTATAACCACCTTTGTTTTGGTAAAATGCAGAAGTGAATAGGGATTTTCTGCTGGAGCATGCCTAGAAGCTGTGAACTCAGTTTCAATACATTGCTTCTGTCTAAACACTGATAAGGGTGGTGGAGTTAGCTGCTCCAGACAGCACAACTTTGTAACTAATTTTCCTTATTTTTGAAAACTATTTTAAATACTTGCCAGCAATTTTTAAACATTTTTTTATGCAAACTATTTTTACTTCATTAGCCCTTTTAGGATATGCAGAGATCTCAACCTGTTTTATGGCACTTTAAGTCTTTTATTAACCAATGATTCATCTAAAACAATTCTTCTTACCCTCATCATTTGACTGTGGGGTAGTGATTTCTTAAGAGACTCAAGTCCAAAATAACTTTCATGATTCAAATAGGGCATGTCATTTTAAATAACTTTCCAATTTACTTTTATAGCCATTTTGCTTTCTTCTCTTGGTATTCTTAGTTGAAAACTAAACCTAGGCGGTTTATATGCTAATTTCTTAGACCCTGAAGGCCGCCTCTAATCTAAATGCATTTTGGCATTAGTTCATGTGTTTTATATAGATAACATTAAGCTCACTCACGTGAAATTACCTAGGAGTGAGCACTGATTGGCTAAAATGAATGTCTGGCAAAAGAACTGAAATAAGGGGGCAGTTTGCAGAGGCTTAGATACAAGGTAATTACAGAGGTATAATGTGTATTATTATAACTGTGTTGGTAATGCAAAACTGGGGAATGGGTAATAAAGGGATTGCCTATCTTTTTAAATAACACAAATTCTGGTGTTGACTGTCCCTTTAATTCCAAATAAATATTTCTCTATATATGTGATGTTTTTTGGAATTATATATCTATTTATTGCAATATATGTATATGAATATATATATATATATATATATATATATATATATATATACTAGTACTAAAGCCCGTGTACACGGGCCAGTTTTTGCAGTACAGCGGTCCCACCCCTTGCTCTCTCCCCCTCTCTTTTGCTCTCTCTCCCCCCTCTCTTTTGCTTTCTCTCGACCCTCTCTTTTGCGGTCTCTCCCCCCTCTTTGGCTCTATCCCCCCTCTTTGGCTCTCTCCCCCCTCTTTTGCTCTCTCTCTCCCCTCTTTGGCTCTCTCCCCCCTTTCTTTTGCTCTTTCTCCCCCCTCTTTTGCTCTCTTTCCCCACTCTTTGGCTCTCTCTCCTCTTTGGCTCACTTTCCTCTTTTGCTCTCTCTCTCCCCCCTCTTTGGCTCTCTCTCTCCCCTCTTTGGCTCTCTCCCCCCTCTATTTGGCTTTCTCCCCCTCTTTGGCTCTCTCTCACCCCTCTTTGGCCCTCTCCCCCCCTCTTTGGCCCTTCTCCCCCCTCTTTGGCTCTCTCCCCCCTCTATTTGGCTCTCTCCCCCCTCTTTTGCTCTCTCTCCCCTCTCTTTGGCCCTTCTCCCCCCTTTCTTTTGCTCTCCCCCCCTCTCTGGCTCTTTTCCCCCCTTTCTTTTGCTCTTCCCCCCTCACTGGCTTTGTCTTTCAAACCCTTTAACTCTCTGACCACGCCCCCATTGCAGCACCCTGTCCGGCTATGCCCCATCGCGACGGCACCCACACGGCCACGCCCCTTGTCATGCCCGGCCACGCCCCTTGCTGCACCCGACCATGCCCCTCGTTGCATCCTGTCACGCCCTTCATCGCGTCTGCCCACGCCCCCACCGCGACGCTCCCATCGGCCACGCCCCCTGACACTCCGCTTCAGCGGAGTGTCAGGATCCAAATGACCAGGTATGTTTGTCATGTGCAGTCTCTACTGCGCATGACTGCATCTGACAAACATACTTGGCCATTTATTATAGAATATATAGCTATCTTGAGAAAATCTCTTTGAAAATACATCTGATATATTGTTTTATGTGCACGAATAGTACAGATCTGCAATATGTTTCTGCACACATATATATGTTTGTATACACATGCACGTGTACACGTGCCCTATCCTATATAATAAAAGGCCAAGTGTGTTTGTCCAAAGCTGTCATGCGCAGTAGAGACTGCGTGCGAGGACAAACACACCTGGCCTTCCAACTGACCTGGCATCTGTCGCCAGCGTGTGGTGGAGTGGGCGTGACCAGGCGGGTTTGACATGGGCGGGTCCCGGGCATGACACGGGTGGGGCGGGTGTGGTGTGGGCGGGGACGGTTGTGGTGTGGGCAGGGTCGGGTGTGATGTGGGCGGAGCCGGGCATGACGCGGACGGGCCAGATGCCGGAGCCGACTGCTGAGACAGAGAGTGCTAAATAGGGGGGATAGAGAGAGCAGAAGAGGGGGGATAAAGAGAGGGAGAGTGACAGCAAAAGAGAGGGGGGAGAGTGCACAAAAGAGAGGGGGGAGAGAGCACAAAAGAGAGGGGGAGAGAGCACAAAAGAGAGGGGGAGAGAGCGTAAAAGAGAGGGGGGAGAGAGCACAAAAGAGAGGGAGAGAGAGCACAAAAGAGAGGGGGAGAGAGCACAAAAGAGAGGGGGGAGAGAGCACAAAAGAGAGGGGGAGAGAGCACAAAAGAGAGGGGGAGAGAGCACAAAAGAGAGGGGGAGAGAGCACAAAAGAGAGGGGGGAGAGATCACAAAAGAGAGGGGAGAGAGCACAAAAGAGAGGGGAGAGAGCACAAAAGAGAGGGGGAGAGAGCACAAAAGAGAGGGGGGAGAGAGTACAAAAGAGAGGGAAAGAGAGTACAAAATAGAGGGGGGGTGGAGAGTGCAAAAGAGAGGGGGGAGAGTGTGCAAAAGAGAGGGGGAGAGAGTGCAAAAGAGAGGGGGAGAGAGCGCAAAAGAGAGGGGGAGAAAGAACAAAAGAGAGGGGTGAGAGAGCACAAAAGAGAGGGGGGAGAGCAGAGACGTAACTAGAAACGACAGGGCCCAGGTGCAAGAATCTAAGAAGGGCCCCCCACCGTCCCCCAAAAATTGAATTTGATACATATCTTTTTTTTTTTTTTTTTACATTTAACACAGAAAAATGTGAATCAGATTACATGTCTGCAAAAGGAAGTACCTTGTGCCCACAGTCTGTGAGATGGTCTGACCCCCTATTACTGTATATAGTGACACTGTTTAACCCACCAGTACTGTATATAGTGAGTTGGTGACACAGTCTGTAATCTGCCGGTGAGATAGCTGGCCTGACATTACCCGCCCCAGTACTTTATAAAGTGACCACAGTAGTAAGTGACATGGTCCAGCCCCCCCATACTGTATATAGTGGTACTGTATAGATTGACACTGTTTACCCTCTGCACCCCCATGAGGTAGTGACAAGGTCTATAATTTGCTGGTTCCACAAACATACACACACACACACACATACATGCATAAATACACACACAGTCACATACATACACACACATACACACACACACCTAAACTCCAATGGGAAAAACAAAAACACTAACCCCTGTAGTCAGAGACACTAGTGAAGTATTATGTCACACTCACATGATATCAGTGCAGGCAGTGGCAGGTCAACGTTTTTAAGTGTAAAAAAAAAAGAAAAAAAAAAGAGGGGGGAGAGAGAGCAAAAGAGAGGGGGGAGAGAGCGCAAAAGAGAGGGGAGAGAGCACAAAAGAGAGGGGAGAGAGCACAAAAGAGAGGGGAGAGAGCACAAAAGAGAGGGGAGAGAGCACAAAAGAGATTGGAAGAGAGAGCACAAAAGAGAGGGGGAGAGAGCAAAAAAGAGGGGGGAGAGAGCACAAAAGATAGGGTGGAGAGAGCACAAAAGAGAGGTGGGAGAGCACAAAAGAGAGGGGGGAGATAGCACAAAAGTGAGGGGGAGAGAGCACAAAAGTGAGGGGGGAGAGAGCACAAAAGAGAGGGGGGAGAGAGCACAAAACAGAGGGGGAGAGAGCACAAAAGAGAGGGGGAGAGAGCGCAGAAGAGAGGGGGAGAGAGTGCAGAAGAGAGGGGGAGAGAGCGCAAAAGAGAGGGGAGACAGCGCAAAAGAGAGGGGAGAGAGCACAAAAGAGAGGGTTAGAGAGCGCAAAAGAGAGGGGGGAGAGAGCACAAAAGAGAGGGGGAGAGAGCGCAAAAGAGAGGGGGAAGAGAGTGCAAAAGAGAGGGGGAGAGAGCGCAAAAGAGGGGGGAGAGAGCCCAAAAGAGAGGGGGAGAGAGCACAAAAGAGAGGGGAGAGAGCACAAAAGAGAGGGGAGAGAGCACAAAAGAGAGGGGGAGAGAGCACAAAAGAGAGGGGGAGAGAGCACAAAAGAAACGGGGGAGAGAGCACAAAAGAGAGGGGGGAGATAGCACAAAAGAGAGGGGGAGAGAGCACAAAAGAGAAGGGGGAGAGAGCACAAAAGAGAGGGGGAGAGAGCACAAAAGAGAGGGGGAGAGAGCACAAAAGAGAGGGGGAGAGAGCACAAAAAAGAGGGGGAGAGAGCACAAAAGAGAGGGGGAGAGAGCACAAAAGAGAGGGGGAGAGAGCACAAAAGAGAGGGGGAGAGAGCACAAAAGAGAGGGGGAGAGAGCACAAAAGAGAGGGGGGAGAGAGCACAAAAGAGAGGGGGGAGAGAACACAAAAGAGAGGGGGAGAGAGGGGAGAGAGCGTAAAAGAGAGGGGGAGAGAGCGCAAAAAAAGGGGGAGAGAGCACAAAAGAGAGGGAGAGAGACAGCAAAAAAGAGGAGAGAGGGAGCAAATGAGAGGAGAGAGAGAGCAAACAAGAGGAGAGAGAGCAAACGAGAGGGGGAAAGAGAGAGAGCAAAAGAGAGGAAGAGAGACAGCAAAAGAGGGGGAGGGAGAGAGACAGCAAAAGAGAGGGGGGAGAGAGAGAGCAAAAGAGAGGGGGGATGAGAGAGAGCAAAAGAGAGGGGGGAGAGAGAGCAAAAGAGAGGGGGGAGAGAGAGAGCAAAATAGAGGGGGAAGAGAGAGAGCGCAAAAGAGAGGGGGATAGAGAGAGTAAAAGAGAGGGGAGAGAGAGAGCAAAATAGAGGAGAGAAAGAGAGAGCAAAAGAGAGGGGAGAAAGAGAGAGCAAAATAGAGTGGAGATAGAGAGAGAGAGCAAGGGGTGGGACCGCTGTACTGAAAAAAATGGCCCGTGTACACGGGCTTTAGGACTAGTTGTATATATTTAATTTATAATATATACATAGGAGAGAGGGAGCAAATGAGAGGAGAGAGAGAGCAAACAAGAGGAGAGAGAGAGAGCAAACGAGAGGGGGAAAGAGAGAGAGCAAAAGAGAGGAAGAGAGACAGCAAAAGAGGGGGAGGGAGAGAGACAGCAAAAGAGAGGGGGGAGAGAGAGAGCAAAAGAGAGGGGGGATGAGAGAGAGCAAAAGAGAGGGGGGAGAGAGAGCAAAAGAGAGGGGGGAGAGAGAGAGCAAAATAGAGGGGGAAGAGAGAGAGCGCAAAAGAGAGGGGGATAGAGAGAGTAAAAGAGAGGGGAGAGAGAGAGCAAAATAGAGGAGAGAAAGAGAGAGCAAAAGAGAGGGGAGAAAGAGAGAGCAAAATAGAGTGGAGATAGAGAGAGAGAGCAAGGGGTGGGACCGCTGTACTGAAAAAAATGGCCCGTGTACACGGGCTTTAGGACTAGTTGTATATATTTAATTTATAATATATACATATCTATTTTTTATATATTGTTTATTTATTAGTAATTTTTTCACTAAATCCTCTATAGCACATCTTCTATTAGACACACAAATAGTACACATTTGCAATCTTTTATCCTACTAATGTTTTAATATAATATACAGATCAAATCACTCACAAAAGAGAGGGGGAGAGAGCACAAAAGAGAGGGGGGAGAGAGCACAAAAGAGAGGGGGGAGAGAACACAAAAGAGAGGGGGAGAGAGCACAAAAGAGAGGGGGGAGAGAGCACAAAAGATAGGGTGGAGAGAGCACAAAAGAGAGGGGGAGAGAGCACAAAAGAGAGGGGGAGAGAGTGCAAAAGAGAGGGGGAGAGAGGGGAGAGAGCGTAAAAGAGAGGGGGAGAGAGCGCAAAAAAAAGGGGGAGAGAGCACAAAAGAGAGGGGGAGAGAGCGCAAAAGAGAGGGAGAGAGACAGCAAAAAAGAGGAGAGAGGGAGCAAATGAGAGGAGAGAGAGAGCAAACGAGAGGAGAGAGAGAGAGCAAACGAGAGGGGGAAAGAGAGAGAGCAAAAGAGAGGAAGAGAGACAGCAAAAGAGGGGGAGGGAGAGAGACAGCAAAAGAGAGGGGGGAGAGAGCAAAAGAGAGGGGGGATGAGAGAGAGCAAAAGAGAGGGGGGAGAGAGAGCAAAAGAGAGGGGGGAGAGAGAGAGCAAAATAGAGGGGGAAGAGAGAGCGCAAAAGAGAGGGGGATAGAGAGAGTAAAAGAGAGGGGAGAGAGAGAGCAAAATAGAGGAGAGAAAGAGAGAGCAAAAGAGAGGGGAGAAAGAGAGAGCAAAATAGAGTGGAGATAGAGAGAGAGAGCAAGGGGTGGGACTGCTGTACTGAAAAAAATGGCCCGTGTACACGGGCTTTAGGATTAGTTGTATATATTTAATTTATAATATATACATATCTATTTTTTATATATTGTTTATTTATTAGTATTTTTTTCACTAAATCCTCTATAGCACATCTTCTATTAGACACACAAATAGTACACATTTGCAATCTTTTATCCTACTAATGTTTTAATATAATATACAGATCAAATCATTCAATTTTATCAATATCATGTGATATTGTTGCAGACAGAATTTTTTTCTATATTGTTTTAAATTGCTGTCAAATGCATTTAGGTATCACTTTATTATGTATCAGTGTATTTTTATTATGGAGCTTGACGCCCCGTGTTTCTGGTGAGCCTGCAGGCTCACCAGAAACAGGAGTTATGAAGCAGCGGTCACAAAGACCACTGCTCCATAACCTGTCCGCCTGCTCTGAGCAGGCGGACAGACATCGCCGGAAATCAACCTGATCAAGTACGATCGGGTTGATTGACACCCCCCTGCTGGCAGCCCATTGGCTGCGAGTTTGCAGGGGGCGGCATTGCACCAGCAGCTCTTGTGAGCTACTGGTGCAATGCTGAATACGGCGAGCGTATTGCTCGCCGTATTCAGCGAGGTCTGTCAGACCTGATCCGCACTGTCGGATCAGGTCCGACAGACCTTGATAAATTGGGGCCATAGTGTTTATATGTATTTTTTTGATTGGTAAATACCCATGTCAATCAAGCATTTCAGCAACTTGCTGATAGGTAAATTTACCTCTTCTAAGGACCAATAGGATTCACCTTTTACTTATTTAAGGGACAGTTTAATGATCAGTGAACATCTTGATAAAGGCCACCTGGGCCGAAATCGGTAGAGAGTTCACTGACTTACGTATATCCACACCACCTTTGAATAGACCTCCCTTGTTGGAACTTTGCTTTTTGCTATAAGGGCTGTTTCACGTTTGGAACAATTTGCTATACACTACAATAGGAGTCATCGGCACATATCACATTATATTTGGTGACTGTCAGGATATCGCAGTGTTTTTCTGTTTGACAAGCTACCATTTACAGATACAGACATAGAGGCATATTTAAGAAATGTCTTGCGGACCTGATCCGACAGTGCGGATCAGGTCCGCAAGACATCGCTGAATGCGGAGAGCTCTCCGCATTTAACATTGCACCAGCAGCTCACAAAAGCTGCTGGTGCAACGCTGCCCCCTGCAGACTCGCGGTCAATGGGCCGCCAGCAGGGGGTGTCAATCAACCCGATCGTACTCGATTGGGTTGAATTGTTGCGATTCCTGTCCGCCTGCTCAGAGCAGGCGGACAGGGTTAGGGAGCAGCGGTCTTTGTGACCGCTGCTTCATAACTGCTGTTTCAAGCTCCTTTCGGAGCTTGATAGATAGGCCCCATGGTCTGTTTGAAGCCTAATTTATTTGGGTTCACACATTGCAATCTCTTTTTTTCTATAAAGCCAACTATCTGCAAAACTGGATTTTTACGCTACGGAGTTCCCTACCAATCCTTAACTGGGTTTGTGAACAGACATTGCCTGAATCTACCTCACGCATTAGAGCGAGTAAAGCCGATATTGAACCTATCTCTTGCTTTGTATTTCACACAGCCGTCCTTTCACCAATCCCATGCCTTGGATTGAGCTAAGGTAACAGACAACATCATCTCCAGACCAATCCCATGTCTTGGATTGGGGAGCAACTATTGCCAACCAACCACATAACTACACACCTGGTCACGTGACCCAGAACCATCATGGCTTTTTTCAACATCGCAACACACATTGGCGAAACAGAATTTATGCTTACCTGATAAATTACTTTCTCTTGCGATGTATCCAGTCCACGGATTCATCCTTACTTGTGGGATATTCTCATTCCCTACAGGAAATGGCAAAGAGAGAACACAGCAGAGCTGTCCATATAGCTCCCCCCCTAGCTCCACCCCCCCAGTCATTCGACCGAAGGTTAGGAGAAAAGGAGAAACCATAGGGTGCAGTGGTGACTGTAGTTTAAACAAAAAAATTTTATTAACCCGACTCAATTGCCAGGGTGGGCCGTGGACTGGATACACCGCAAGAAAAAGTAATTTATCAGGTAAGCATAAATTCTGTTTTCTCTTGCAAGGTGTATCCAGTCCACGGATTCATCCTTACTTGTGGGATACCAATGCCAAAGCTTTAGGACACGGATGAAGGGAGGGAACAAGACAGGTAACCTAAACGGAAGGCACCACTGCTTGCAAAACCTTTCTCCCAAAAATAGCCTCCGAAGAAGCAAAAGTATTGAATTTGTAAAATTTGGCAAAAGTATGCAGTGAAGACCAAGTTGCTGCCTTACAAATCTGTTCAATAGAAGCCTCATTCTTGAAAGCCCAGGTAGAAGCCACAGCTCTGTGGAATGAGCTGTAATTCGTTCAGGAGGCTGCTGTCCAGCAGTCTCATAAGCCAATCGGATGATGCTTTTCAGCCAAAAGGAAAGAGAGGTAGCAGTCGCTTTCTGACCTCTCCTCTTACCAGAATAGACAACAAACAAGGAAGATGTTTGTCTGAAATCTTTGGTTGCTTGCAAATAGAATTTCAAAGCACGAACCACATCAAGATTGTGTAATAGCCGTTCCTTCTTTGAAGCTGGATTAAGACACAGGGAAGGAACAATGATTTCCTGGTTAATATTCTTATTAGAAACAACTTTAGGAAGAAAACCAGGTTTGGTACGCAAAACTACCTTATCTGCATGGAACACCAGATAGGGTGAATTACACTGCAAAGCAGACAATTCTGAAACTCTTCGAGCAGAAGATATAGCTACCAAAAACAAAACTTTCCAAGATAATATCTTAATATCTATGGAATGTAAAGGTTCAAACTGAACCCCTTGAAGAACTGAAAGAACTAAATTTAAACTCCATGGCGGAGCCACAGGTTTATAGACAGACTTGATTCTGACTAAAGCCTGAACACACGCTTGAACATCTGGTACCTCTGCCAGACGCTTGTGTAAAAGGATAGACAGAGCAGATATCTGTCCCTTTAAGGAACTAGCTGACAAGCCTTTCTCCAATCCTTCTTGGAGAAAAGACAATATCCTTGGAATCCTAATCTTACTCCATGAGTAACCCATGGAGTCACACCAACAAAGATATTTCCGCCATATCTTATGGTAAATTTTCCTGGTGACCGGCTTTCTAGCCTGGATCAAAGTATCTATAACGGATTCAGAGAAACCACACTTAGATAGAAATAAGCGTTCAATCTTCAAGCAGTCAGCTGCAGAGAAACTAGATTTGGATGCTTGAATGGACCCTGAATTAGAAGATCCTGCCTCGTTGGCAGTGTCCAAGGTGGGACAGATGACATGTCCACTAGGTCTGCATACCAAGTCCTGCGTGGCCATGCAGGCGCTATCAGAATTACCGAAGCCTTCTCCTGTTTGATTCTGGCTACCAGACGGGGGAGAAGGGGAAAAGGTGGAAAGACATAAGCCAGATTGAAGGACCTGGATCCGTAGAGAGGAAGTTTGGAGTTCTGACGGGACGCCATCAGATCCAATTCTGGAATGCCCAATAGCTGGGTCAGCTGAGCAAAAACCTCCGGGTGAAGTTCCCACTCCCCCGGGTGAAAAATCTGACGACTTAGAAAATCCGCTTCCCAGTTGTCTACACCTGGGATGTGAATTGCAGATAGATGGCAGGAGTGATCCTCCGCCCACCTGATTATTTTGGTTACTTCCTTCATCGCTAGGGAACTCTTTGTTCCCCCCTGATGATTGATGTACGCAACAGTCATGATGTTGTCCGACTGAAATCTGATGAATTTGGCCAACGCTAGTTGAGGCCATGCCTGAAGCGTGTTGAATATCGCTCTCAACTCCAAAATGTTTATCGGGAGAAGAGACTCTTCCCGAGACCATAGGCCCTGAGCTTTCAGGGAGTCCCAGACCGCGCCCCAGCCTAACAGACTGGCATCGGTTGTGACAATGATCCACTCCGGTATGCGGAAGCACATTCCCTGAGACAGGTGATCCTGAGACAACCACTAGAGAAGACAATCTCTGGTTTCCTGGTCCAGTTGTATCTGAGGAGACAAATCTGCATAATCTCCATTCCACTGTTTGAGCATGCACAGTTGCAGTGGTCTGAGATGTATTCGAGCAAAAGGGACTACGTCCATTGCCGCTACCATTAATCCGATTACCTCCATGCCCTGAGCTACAGACGGCCGAGGAATGGAATGAAGAACTCGGCAAGTAGTTAAAAGCTTTAACTTTTTGACCTCCGTCAGAAATATTTTCATTTCTACCGAGTCTATTAATGTTCCCAGGAAGGGAACCCTTGTGAGCGGGAACAGAGAACTTTTTTCGATGTTCACCTTCCACCCGTGAGACCTTAGAAAGGCCAGAACAATCTCCGTATGAGCCTTGGCTCTGGGAAAGCACAACGCCTGTATTAAGATGTCGTCCAAATAAGGTGCTACTGCAATGCCCCGCGGTCTTAATACCGCCAGAAGGGACCCTAGCACTTTTGTGAAAATTCTGGGAGCGGTGGCCAACCCGAAGGGAAGGGCCACGAACTGGTAATGCTTGTCCAGAAAGGAGAACCTTAGGAACTGATGATGATCTTTGTGGATAGGAATATGTAGGTACGCATCCTTTAGATCCACGGTAGTCATAAATTGACCTTCCTGGATCATAGGTAAGATTGTCCGGATGGTCTCCATCTTGAAAGATGGAACTCTGAGGAATTTGTTTAGAATTTTTAGATCCAGGATTGCCCTGAAAGTTCCTTCCTTTTTGGGAACCACAAACAGGTTTGAGTAAAAACCCAGTCCTTGTTCTGCAATTGGAACTGGATATATCACTCCCATCTTGAGTAGATCTTCTACACAGCATGAGAACGCCTCTTTCTTTGTCTGGTCTGTAGACAGACGAGAAATGTGGAACCTTCCCCTTGGAGGGGAGTCCTTGAATTCTAGAAGATATCCCTGAGTAACAATCTCTAATGCCCAGGGATCGGGAAAATCTCTTGCCCAAGCCTGAGGGAAAAGAGAGTCTGCCCCCTACCAGATCCGGGGCTACCCGTTCATGCTGTCTTAGTAGCAGCTGCAGGCTTCTTGACCTGTTTACCCTTGTTCCAGCCCTGCAAAGGCTTCCAGGTTGCCTTGGGCTGTGAAGCGTTACCCTCTTGCTTTGCGGTTGCAGAGGTTGAAGCAGGACCATTCCTGAAGTTGCGAAAGGAACAAAAATTAGCCTTGTTTTTAGCCTTAAAAGGCCTATCTTGCGGGAGAGCATGGCCCTTTCCCCCGGTGATATCCGAAATAATCTCTTTCAACTTGGGCCCGAAAAGGGTCTTTCCTTTGAAAGGGATATTCAGTAATTTTGTTTTGGAGGACATGTCAGCCGACCATGACTTGAGCCAAAGCGCTCTGTGCGCCATAATGGCGAAACCAGAATTTTTCGCCGCTAACTTAGCTAATTGCAAAGCGGCATCTGTGATAAAAGAATTAGCCAGCTTTAAAGCATTAAGTCTGTCCATGACTTTGTCATATGAAGTCTCCCTCTGGAGCGACTCTTCCAGAGCCTCAAACCAAAAAGCAGCTGCAGTAGTTACAGGAATAATGCAGGCAATAGGTTGGAGAAGGAAACCTTGTTGAACAAATATTTTCTTTAGTAAACCTTCTAACTTTTTATCCATAGGATCTTTAAAAGCACAACTGTCTTCAATTGGGATGGTTGTGCGCTTAGCTAGTGTTGAAACTGCCCCTCTACCTTAGGGACCGTCTGCCATGCGTCCCGCCTGGGATCAATTATAGGGAACATTTTCTTAAAGATAGGGGGGGAACAAAGGGTACACCTGGTCTCTCCCACTCCCTAGCAACAATATCCGCCACCCTCTTAGGGATGGGAAACGCATCAGTGTATACAGGGACTTCTAGATATTTGTCCATTTTACACAATTTCTCTGGGACCACCATAGGGTCACAATCATCCAGAGTTGATAAAACCTCCCTAAGCAATACTCAGAGGTGTTCCAATTTAAATTTAAACGCTAGTGAATCTGATTCTGCCCGCTGAGAAACCTTCCCTGAGTCAGAGATTTCTCCTTCAGACATCACCTCCCTTACAGAGTGTTGTGAGGGTACATCAGATAAACCTCCCAAAGCTTCCGACTGCTCCTCATCTGTTCTTAAAACAGAGCTATCGCGCTTTTTAGGGAAAACTGGCAGTTTGGATAGAAAGGCCGCAAGGGAATTATCCATGACTGTCGCTAGTTGTTGCAATGCAATAGGTGCCAATGCACTAGAGGTACAAGGTATCGCTTGAGCGGGCATAACTGGTGTGGACAGATGGGGAGAGGAAGGCGGACTATCCTCATTACCTTCAGTCAAAGAATCATCTAGGGCTTGGGACACATTTTGAGTGGGGGTTCCACCATGGCTTCTGAACACATAGAGCAAGGCTTTTCCTTAGTGTCAGACATGTTTAACAGATTAGCAATATACACAAGCAGGCTTGGAAAACACTTTAATCAATAAAAAATACAATTTGAAAAAAACGGTACTGTGCCTTTAAGAAATAAAAAGCGCACACAATTTTACAAAACAGTGAAAAATGAACCAAATCACTTGTAATCACAGTATGTGCATAATGCTTCGATATGATTGCACACCAAGTTTCAGCCTGATTAACCCTTTAATGCCCAAACTGGAGCAGTCTAAAGTCTGCAACCGGATAATAAACTACAGCACCTTGCCACAGCAGCCTGCTGTGGCCCTACCTACCCTTAGTGGATTAGGTTTGTGAAATCAAGCCTCTGGAAGTCCTCAAACCCTCCATGTGAAGCAGCCTGAGCAATCTGACAGGATTAACTGCGCAACTGAGGCGCAAAATTAGGCCCCTCCCACTCCACTCCGGAGTTGTGAGGCCTTCAGAATCCCCATTGTAGGTGACTAAAATAATGCCATGTGGAATTAAAACTCCGTAATAAACACACCAAAAGTGTTTAACAGTGTCTATAATGAGTATTTTGTTAAATAAAATAATCGATTGCCCTGCAACAGTGTCCACCAGCCTATTGAGCCCTCTTAAATAAGCCTTCAGTTCTATACAGAGTCTCAGAACATGGCTTAACCTTCCCACATGGGGATTTTTGTCAGTCTTCTAGCATTATCTTGTCTTGACTAGAAAAAAGATGACTGAAACATACCTTAATGCAGTTAAGCCTGCAAACTGTTCCCCCCCAAACTGAAGTTTTCTGGTACTCCTCAGTCCTGTGTGGGAACAGCAATGGATTTTAATTACAACATGCTAAAATCATTTTCCTCTCAGCAGAATTCTTCATCACATATCTGCCAGAGAGTAAATAGTACAAACCGGTACTATTTAAAAATAACAAACTTTTGATTAAAGATATAAAACTACAAATCTAACACCACATTCACTTTACCCTTTCCTTAGAGAGACCCTGCTGCCAGAGCCGGCAAAGAGAATGACTGGGGGGGGTGGAGCTAGGGGGGGAGCTATATGGACAGCTCTGCTGTGTGCTCTCTTTGCCATTTCCTGTAGGGAATGAGAATATCCCACAAGTAAGGATGAATCCGTGGACTGGATACACCTTGCAAGAGAAAATTTGTTTACCAGCTACCAGGTTTTAACACCCTGAACTCTCTGGCTCCATAATTTCTACAAGGTACTGTCAACCTTTGTCATCTCAGTGTTGCGACTCTTCTGGCTATTATAAATATAGCTGAATGAGGTGTACATTATAACCTCATTGGTCTTATATGTTTAGTAATCTGTATATGTACAGCTTACATTTTATGATTATTGTTTTTTATTCAACCTTGCAAGGTATATTTTATTAGTATATGTTTTTATATTAATTTGTTCTCATATTAAAGTGTATACAATTTTGACCTTACCCTCTACATATGCCATTTCATTATCCATCTTATATTAGTTATATTTGTCCTTATATTTAGATAAATCACACCGCTATTTTTTAATGGCGCTTATCTCAATTTGATTTTTGTTTAGCACTCACCTATACTGTTTGTTGTTTCTTAATATTGTTTAATCTGCATAACATTGTAATGTAAAATATTTTCATTATCTCCATAGTTAAACATATCTCTATACATATAAATCCATATAAATCAATGTTTCTCTATGTATGTGTATGTATGTCAATGTAAAATCACCAGAGATTATTGAAGTTAAGTATACCCAAAAATATATTGATTCTAAGATGGTACCTCAAGGTCTTAGATTGAAAAAACACTGCACTTTCCCACTTAATGAGGAGTTGACTAATGAATGGTTTGAAGTATTGGAAAATGCCTCTATTAACCTCATGAAAATGACAATTACAGATAGAAACATCTCTCTCTAGTGTTTAACTCAATAATGCAGGGTAAAGAAATTCCTAAGGAAATGCTCACAGCCAGAATAGCAGTTATACCAAAACCGGGTAAAAATAAACAGCACTGTCAAAATTATAGGCCCATTTCGCTGATAAATCAAGACGTGAAGATTTTTACAAAATTTTTAGCAAATAGACTTAATCCCATTCTTAACACATTAATCCATCCAGACCAAGTGAGGTTTATAAGAAATAGAGAGGCCCCAGATAACACACGTAAGATTATAAACCTGATTAATATGGCCACGGTCGAAAAAGCGCCTTCTCTGTTCGTCTCTTTGGACGCAGAGAAGGCGTTTGATAGAATTAACTGGGACTATATGTTTGCTGTATTGAAAAAAAACAGGTATTACTGGAGCTTTTCATGATGCTCTTACTACACTATACTACTTATCCCCTTCTGCTTTTATCAAACTCTCTGGATATCAATCCAAGCCAGTTCAAATCAGGAATGGTACAAGACAGGGCTGCCCTCTGTCTCCACTATTATTTGTGCTGTGTATTGATCCACTAGCAATTAAAAGCAGAGACAACCCCGACATATCTGGACTCAGAGTAGGGACTAGCGAATACAAGGTTTCACTATTTGCGGATGACATTATACTATCGTTAACCAGACCACTTCTCTCCCTCCTCCCACTATATTCAATAATTCACAAATATGGAATTTTGTCGGGTTACAAAATAAACGATGATAAGTGCGAAGCACTCAGCATTAGCCTACCCCAGCATACTGAAAAGCTTCTAGAACTTAACTTTTCATTTAAATGGGCTTAAAAAAAGCTTAAATACCTGGGTATATACCTCCCAGTCAATATTTACTCTCTATACAAAATAAATTATCTTTCTATGTTTACACATATCAGAAACTTAATCACGAAATGGCTAAAACTTAAGATATCTTTTTATGGCAGAGTAGTTTCAACTAAAATGACTTTGCAACCAAAATTACTTTATTTATTTCTATCTCTTCCAGTCTCTATCCCATTAGCGGCGCTTAATGCTCTTCAGAAGGACCTTTTACAACTTGTTTGGCAGGGGAAGAGAGCTAAGATTAATAAAAAGATAATGTGTACTCATAGGAGAGACGGGGGGTAGGCCTTCCACATCTGGCCTCTTATTACTATTCGGCACGGATGGCCCAGACATTGCACTGGTTCAACACGGCACATCAAACTTTATGGGTACAAATCGAATCGCCAGTAGCTAATACAGACCAGATTTCCAGATTATTATGGACTCCAAAAAGATTTAGACAGTCTATGATATATAAGAATGTAGCGATCTCACACACAATTTTCCTATGGAATAAGTTGACTCTTAAGTTGACTCTTAAGTTTCCCTTAATTCAAGAAAATTCTAAACTAACGCCTTTAGTACTACCACGGACCTCAATAGACTCACTTGTACAACAGAAATGGGCCAACAAAGGGCTCTACAGAATTGCTGATGTGTTGGTGAATGACGGTTTCCTTTCATATGAGCATTGAGCAATACAGCGCCATTGATCCCAATGATAGAAACAAATCAAACTAACTCCTGAACAAGCTTTATTGCACTTCACAACACCACAAATTCCAAAAAGACACCAAAAATTAGTCATGACTATGAGGCCAATTTAACAAAGGTCTTGCGGACCTGATCCGATAGTGCGGATCAGGTCCGCAAGACCTCGCTGAATGCGGGGAGCAATACACTCTCCGTATTCAGCATTGCACCAGCAGCTCACAAGAGCTGCTGGTGCAACGCCGCCCCCTGCAGACTCACGGCCATTGGGCCACCAGCAGGGGGGTGTCAATCAACCCGATAGTACTCAATCGTGTTGAATTCCGGAGATTCCTGTCCGCCTCATCAGAGCAGGTGGACAGGATTATGGAGCAGCAGTCTTTAGACTGCTGCTACATAACTGCCATTTCTGGCGAGCCTGTAGGCTCACCAAAAACACGGGCGTCAAGCTCCATTCGGAGCTTGATAGATAGGCCCCTATCTGTACACTTGTTAGGATTAGCATAGTGCAATATTGGAAATCTAGGCCCCTAGTTTTGCATTTATTGAAAAAAAGATAACATATCATTATGAAATGGCGAAAAACTTTCATTATACGGTGGGATCCATTTATCATGCACCATGAAGCGAGAGCAGGAAGAGGTTCCGAAAATGCTTTGCAATGACATATTGAGGGGTCAGGAATGTAGTAGAGAGCCGGGGCCTATTACTATTACTCTTACTTACCTATTACTTGCTTATTACTTACTTGTTAATTACCTATCACCACACAAAACTGCTATTTGTTATATTCTGTTTTAGTCTGACATTTCATGAGACTTTAATGTAAGGATAATTTTATTGTAGAGTGAACAATGTTTAATGAGCAACAGAGAACATAATTGGAGAGAATATAATAATATTGCCGTATTGAATGCATAGGCCTGTGTTTGTTATTATTATTACAAAATATTAAATAAAAATGATTTCAAAATAAAGCTAGAAACATCTCACTTACAGAAATCAAATCAAATAAACAAGTCGAGATGATTAAAAATATCTCTGAATTTAAAGAGACTATAATTGGGAATTAAAAATTCTAAATTTAATAGAGAGGAAATTCTAAGCCCTCTTAATAATACATATCTAAATGATAGTATGCATTTAGAACACACCACACATGAGCACACACATATACAGAAAAATAAAAATAAAACATGTAACCAACATAAAACTCATTCTAATTTTCAAAAATCTAATTACTCTAAATATAATACAAACTTTAATACCAATTATAAACACCATTCAGCTCCATATTTTAAACCAAGATCAGATATAAAACTATCAACTATTCAGTCTAGAGATCTAATGAAAGATTAGTTAGGAAAACTGCAAAGACAACAAACAGGCAAAAGAAGACTAGAGGCAGAAGAAGTAGAGGAATCACTAAACAAAACAATGAAAAGGTAGAACTGACAAATAACAGTATTTTTAACCTTAGCAAACAACCATTAAACAATATATAATCTTCTGTACTTAAAAAAAGGATTATCATTTGCACCATCATGTAAACTAAATAAATTTGAGACTTTAAATTATATTAATCAATATATTCGTAAATTAACTGTGAAAATATATTTTTTTTAAAACCCCATAGAAAACAAAACACCAATAGGTCAAGAATGCCATTTCTCACATACCGAATTTAAAAATAAATCTTCTTTCTTTCCTACACATGAAAACATTGAATATATTAAACTCTTTGAACAGATGGTCAAAAAAGACCTTGATAAACTCGACCAAACTAAATATATATCATGGAATATGACAAAAATAAGGACATCACTATTAAGCCTGCCGATAAGGGAGGAAGTGTAGGTATAATGGACACAAGCTACTACCTTGAGGAATCAGAGAGATTACTAAACTACATATCAACATACAATAGACTTAAAAACAACCCCATAAAGAAACAACAATCTGATCTTCATAATATACTAAAAGAAGCAAACACAAAAGGTGTTCTAACAAATTCTGAATTTGGTTTTCATAAATGTTAAGTATCCAAAAATTCCAACATTTTATTTTTTACCGAAAGTGCATAAAGATTTACTTAGACTTTCAGGGAGGCCAATAATTTCCAGTATATAAACACTTACTTCAAACTTATCCCAATATGTGGATTTATTTTTACAAAGTTATGTTACAAACTACCTGCCTACCTCAAAGATTCTACTCAATTTATAAATATTTTAAATACTTTTAAATGGGAGGATAATTACCTTCTTGTTACTTGTGATGTCAACTCACTTTATATAAATATTAATCATAAATTAGGTCTTGCGGCTACCAAATTTTTTTAAGATGAGGATGCACAGTTAGCAGAAGAACAAAATATGTTTGTTCTAGACTGCATAGAATTTATACTTAACAATAAAAAATAAATTGTTTAATGAACAACTCTGTATGCAAATCAAAGGCACAGCAATGGGCACAAGGTTCGCCCCCAGTTATGCCAATTTTTTTATGGGTCATTTTGAAAAACTTTTTATCACCCAAGATAACTGGGAGGCGAGCCTCATGCTCTACAATCACTATATAGATGACATCTTCATTATTTGGAGAGGTGATGTTGAATTGTTAGACATTTTCATTGAAGTCATGAATTCAAATAACTTTGGCTTAAGTTTTACACATGAATTCAGTTGTAACAAAATTAATTTTCTAGATATACAGATTGAAATTCTTAATAGTCATATAAACACTAGTAATTATTTCAAACTAACTGATGCCAATAACTATATTCACAACGAGAGTTGTCACCTCGAAAAATGGAAGTCAAATATCCCAAAAGGCCAATTTCTTTGTATTAAAAAGAACTGTTCCAATATTGATAAGTATAAAACACAATCACAAATATTAAGTGAAAGATTTAAAGAGAAAGGATATAACATTCAAACTATACGAAATGTTAAACAAGAAGTTAAACAAATAGATAGAGCTACATCACAAAAACAAACCAAAATACTACCAAACAGAGATGATTCTTTATTTATACCATTTATCACCAATATCATATATCAGCACTTTGAAATTAAAGAGATTCTGAAGCGACACTGGCACTTTATTAAAGACAATCAGATTTTGGGTATTAAAGTTAAGAATAATCCTGATATTATATTTAACAGGGCAAAAATTTTAAAAAAATATATATCCCTTAGTTAATATCAAAATAAAAAGAAAAACACAGATGTAGACCTTTTGGGGATGAAATTAGTAGGATTCTACGCTTGTCACTCCTGCAAGGCATGCCAACATAGTACTAAAATTAAGGAAGTAAAATCTCAAAACACACAAAAATCAATTAAAATTAAGGAATTAATAAGATGTGGTGACAAAAATATTATTTATTGCATTCAATGTACATGTCACTTACAATTTTTTGGACAAAGGAGCAGAATGCTTAGGGATAGGATACGTGAGCATCTTTTATTTACAGAGGAAAATTCTTTAGAAACTGCACTATATAAGCATTTTACAGAAGTCTATAAACGAGATACAAGACATTTGAAATTTTCGGGTGTAAAAAAAAGTACATTTAAATAATAGAGGAGGTAATATAGAGACCCAACTCCTTAGACAAGAGGCAGAGTACATTTTTAATTTTAAAAGATTATACCCTTCAAGTCTCAATGCTGAATTTGATTTGAACTTTTTAATATAAATATAATTTCTAATTTAAAAAAAAATATCCACATATTATTATATCACTATATGTTATTACTAATTTATATTAATATATTAGTTATTACCCACATACTTTCCCTTCTCATAATAATTTAATATTCCCTATTAATATTATTCCCTATAAGCGCAGTAATTAGCAAACATATATATGTTTGTATACACATGCACCTGTACACGTGCCCTATTATATATATTTTATTTATAATATATACATATCTATTTTTTATATATGGTTTATTTATTAGCAATTTTTTCACTAAATCCTCTATAGCACATCTCCTATTAGACACACAAATAGTACACATCTACAATCTTTTATCCTACTAATGTTTTATCATAATATACAGATCAAATCTTTCAATTTTATCAATATCATGTGATTCTATATTGTTTTAAATTGCTGTCAAATGCATTTATGTATCACTTTTATATATATATCAATGTATTATATTGTTTCCTCATTCGATTGACACAATGGCCTCTATGTATGAAGTCGTCTACTTTCCTGCATTCGCCGGGCCAATACGCTCGCCTAAGCTCGCCTACCATCGCTGCCGCGGACCTGAATACGTGCGCCAAAGTTATCAAGAAAGCTGTCAAGAAGCCTCGCACCAAGTACGGGGCGATGAGCAGCGGACTGTTGTTAACTAACAGTCATCGATCTCGCTGCTCATCGGCTTCTTCGCAGCTTTCTTGCTAGCCTGTCACTAAGCACCCACACTAAACTATACTGTTTTACCCCCTAAACCGCTGCTCCCGGAGCCCCCCGCACCTAAATAAAGTTATTACCCCCTAAACCACCGCTCCTGGACCCCGCCGCAACTATAATAAATATATTAACCCCTAAACCGCCGCTCCCGGAACCCGCCACCACCTACATTATACCTATTAACCCCTAATCTGCCGCCCCTATACCGCCGCCACCTATATTAAAGTTATTAACCCCTATCCTGCGGATCCCGGACCCCGCCGCAACTAAATAATTTGTTTAACCCCTAAACTGCCGCACCCGGAGCCCACCAACACCTACGTTACATTTATTAACCCCTATCCTGCCCCCCACTACACCGCCGCCACCTACATTAAACTCATTAAACTCATTAACCCCTAAACCGCTGCTCCCGGACCCCGCCGCAATTAAATTAAATGTTTAACCCCTAAACCGCCGCTCCCGGACCCCGCCGCCACCTATATTAAACTTATTAACCCCTATCCTGCCCCCTATACCCCCGCCACCTATATTAAACTTATTAACCCCTAAACCTAAGTCTAACACTAACACTAACACCCCCTAACTTTAATATTATTTTAATAAATCTAAATAAAACTTACTATTATTAACTAAATTATTCCTATTTAAAAATAAATACTTACCTGTAAAATAAACCCTAAGATAGCTACAATATAATTAATAATTATATTGTAGCTATTTTAGGATTTATTTTTATTTTACAGGCAACTTTGTATTTATTTTAACTAGGTAGAATAGTTATTAAATAGTTAATAACTATTTAATAGCTACCTAGCTAAAATACTTACAAAATTACCTGTAAAATAAATCCTAACCTAAGTTACAATTACACCTAACACTACACTATCATTAAATTAATTAAATAAATTAACTACAATTACCTAAAATTAAATTCAATTAAATAAACTAAACTATAGTACAAAAACAAACAAACACTAAATTACAGAAAATAAAAAAAGAATTACAAGAAGTTTAAACTAATTACACCTAATCTAAGCCCCCTAATAAAATAATAAAGCCCCCACCCAAATAAAAAAAATGCCCTAACCTATTCTAAATTACAAAGTAATCAGCTCTTTTATCAGCCCTTAAAAGGGCTTTTTGCGGGGCATTGCCCAAAAGTAATCAGCTCTTTTACCTGTAAAAAAAAATACAACCCCCCCCAACATTAAAACCCACCACCCACATAACCCTACTCTAAAACCCACCCAAACCCCCCTTAAAAAAAACTAACACTAACCCCCTGAAGATCAACATACCTTGAGCAATGTTCACCCAGCCGGGCCGAATTCTTCATCCAAGCGGGGCAAGAAGAGGTCCTCCATCCAAGCGGTGTCTTCTATCTTCATCCAACCGCGGCTCCATCTTGCAGACCTCTGATGCAGAACATCCTGCTGGCCCGATGACTACCCGACGAATGAAGGTTCCTTTAAGGGACGTCATCCAAGATGGCATCCCTCAAATTCCGATTGGCTGATAGATCAGCCAATCGGAATTAAGGTAGGAAACATCTGATTGGCTGATTCAATCAGCCAATCGGATTGAAGCTCAATCCGATTGGCTGATCCAATCAGCCAATCGGATTGACCTCATATTCTATTGTCTGTTCCGATCAGCCAATAGAATGCGAGGTCAATTCGATTGGCTGATTGGCCATCTTGGATGACGTCCCTTTAAGGAGCCTTCATTCGTCGGGTAGTCGTCGGGCCAGCAGGATGTTCCGCGTCGGAGGTCTGCAAGATGGAGCCGCGGTTGAATGAAGATAGAAGACACTGCTTGGATGAAGACTTCTACCGGATGGAGGACCTCTTCTGCCTCGCTTGGATGAAGACTTCGGCTGGATGGAGGACCCCTTCTTGCCCCACTTGGATGAAGAATTCGGCCCGGCTGGGTGAACACGGCTCAAGGCAGGGTGATCTTCAGGGGGTTAGTGTTAGTTTTTTTTAAGGGGGGTTTGGGTGGGTTAGAGTAGGGGTATGTGGGTGGTGGGTTTTAATGTTGGTGGGGGGTTGTATTTTTTAGGTTAGGATTTATCTTACAGGTAATTTTGTAAGTATTTTAGCTAGGTAGTTATTAAATAGTTAATAGCTATTTAATAACTATTGTACCTGGTTAAAATAAATACAAAGTTGCCTGTAAAATAAATATAAATCCTAAAACTATTAGTTATATTGTAGCTATCTTAGGGTTTATTTTATAGGTAAGTATTTATTTTTAAATAGGAATAATTTAGTTAATAATATTAATTTTTATTTAGATTTATTTAAATAATATTTAAGTTAGGGGGGTGTTAGGGTTAGACTTATCTTTAGGGGTTAATAAGTTTAATATAGTGGCGGCGGTATAGGGGGCAGGATAGGGGTTAATAACTTTAAGATAGGTGGCGGCGGTATAGGGGGGCAGGATAGGGGTTAATAACTTTAAGATAGGTGGCGGCGGTATAGGGGGGCAGGATAGGGGTTAATAAATTTAATATAGGTGGTGGCGGTATAGGAGGTGGCAGACTAAGGGTTAATAGGTATTATGTAGGTGGCGACGGGGTCCGGGAGCGGCGGTTTAGGGGTTAATATATTTATTATAGTTGCGGCGGGGTCCGGGAGCGGAGGTTTAGGGGTTAGTAAGTTTATTTAGTTGCGGCGGGGTCCAGGAGCGGTGGTTTAGGGGTTAATAAGTATAATGTAGGCGGCAGCGGTGTAGGGGGGACAGATTTGGGGTGTTTAGACTTGGGGTACATGTTAGGGTGTTAGGTGCAGACGTTCCCATAGAAATCAATGGGATATCGGGCAGCAGCGAACATGAGCTCTCGCTGCTGTCAGACTCCCATTGATTCCTATGGGATCCGCCGCCTCCAGGGCAGCGGATTGAAAACCAGGTACGCTGGGACGGAAAAGTGCTGAGCGTAACTGCTAGTTCTTTGATAACTAGCAAAAGTAGTCAGATTGTGCCGAACTTGCGTTCGGCACATCTGTAGTGACGTAAGAATTGATCTGTGTTGGACTGAGACCGGCGGATCGTAGCTTACGTCACTATATTCTACTTTTGCCGGTCTCTAGCCTTTGATAACTAAGGCGAATCAGCCTCGCCACAAATACGCTGCGGAATTCCAGCGAATTTGCGGTTGACGGCTTGATAACTAGAGGCCCATGTGTTTATATGTATTTTTTTGATTGGTAAATACCCATGTCAATCAAGTATTTCGGCATTTGGTTAAAAGGAAAATTAACCGCTTCTAAGGACCAATAGGATTCACCTTTTACTTATTTAAAGGACAGTTTAATTATCAGTGAGCATCTTGATAAAGGCCACCTGGGCCAAAACCGGTAGAGAGTTCACTGACCTACTTGTATCCACACCACATTTGAATAGCCCTCCCTTGTTGGAACTTTGCTTTTGCTATAAGGGCTGTTTCACGTTTGGAACAATTTGCTATAAACTACAATAGGAGTCATCGGCACATATCACATAAAATTTGGTGACTGGCAGGATCTCTCAGTGTTTTTTTCTGTTTGACAAGCTACCATTCACAGATACAGACATAGGCCCCAAGTTATCAAGGTCTGGCGGACCTGATCCGACACTGCGGATCAGGTCCGCCAGACCTCGCTGAATACGTTGAGCAATACGCTCGCCATATTCAGCATTGCTCACAAGAGCTGCTGGTGCAATGCCGCCCCCTGCTGACTCGTGGCCAATGGGCCACCATCAGGGGGGTGTCAATCAACCTGATCGTACTCGATCGGGTTGATTTCCGGCGATGTGTGTCCGCCTGCTCAGAGCAGGCGGACAGGTTATGGAGCAGCGGTCAGAGCTTGATAAATATGCCCCATAGTCTGTTTGAAGCCTAATTTATTTGGGCTCACACATTGCAATCTCTTTTTATCTATAAAGCCAACTATCTGCAAAGCTGGATTTTGACTCTACGAAGTTCCCTACCAATCCTTAACTGGGTTTTCGAACAGACATCGCCTGAATCTATTTCACGAATCAGAGCGAGTAAAGCCGACATTGAACCTATCTCCTGTTTTGTATTTCACACAGCCGTCCTTTCACCAATCCCACGCCTTGGATTGAGCTAAGGTAAAATACGACAACATATCCAGACCAATCCCACGTTTTGGATTGCGGAGCATTGGCAAAATTTGTTTACCAGCTACCAGGTTTTAACACCCGGAACTCTCCAGCTCCATAATTTCTACAAGGTACTGTCAACCTTTGTCACCTCAGTGTTGAGACTCTTCTGGCTATTATAAATATAGCTGAATGAGGTGTACATTATAACCTCATTGGTCTTATAGTTTTAGTAATCTGTATATGTACAGCTTACATTTTATGATTATTGTTTTTAATTCAACCTTGCAAGGTATATTTTATTAGTATATATTTTTATATTAATTTGTTCTCATATTAAAGTGTATACAATTTTTACGTTACCCTCTACATATGCCGTTTCATTATCCATCTTTGGTTATATTAGTCCTTATATTTAGATAAATCACAGCGCTATTTTATAATAGCACTTATCTCAATTTGCTTTTCGTTTAGCGCTCACCTATACTGTTTGTTGTTTCTTAATATTGTTTAATGTGCATAAGATTGTAATGTAAAATATTTTCATTACCTCCATAGTTAAACATATCTACATATAAATCCATATAAATCTGTTTCTCTATGTATGTGTATGTATGTCAATGTAAAATCACCAGATATCCCCTATAACTTTTGTGTGCAATATATTTTTTTTAATAATTTTTATTAGACAGTGTTATTATAAGTGTAAGTGTACTTTGTAATGTATTTTTGAAGTGTTTTGTGAAACTTTTGTGTTGCACAAAACTGTTAACTAATGCTCTTTCAGCGTGGAAAGGATTGTTGCCTAAAAGTTGAATGCGTGCACAATTGTAATTTTTCAACAATTGTAATACCTGTGCAATTGAAATTGATTGTGAAAAGACCACGTCACAAGTGGAAAAATCATAACGCGCTACTTGTAATCTTGCCCTGTGTGTGCCAAAACCCACCTCTGGTATTTATTGCCAGAAAGCTCTATTTTGGTTTTATCTGACCATAGTACCAACTCCTATTTGAAGTTCCAGTAGTGTTTGAAAAACTAAAGACTCTTGTTTTTGGATCTTAAAACCCTTCCCACCTTCTGATGTAGGTGACGTTGTTTTTTTTGTAGACACAAGTAACTTCTGCCATTCTCCAGCTGTGATCCTTGGAGATATTTGGCCATTTGAACCATCCTCTTCACAATGCATTAAGACAATATAGACACCTGTCCTCTTCCAGGCTGATTCATAACATTTCCAATTGACTGGAACTTAATTATTGCCCTCATGGTGGAAAAGGGGCCTTTCAATGCTTTTGCTATTTTCTTATAGTCACTTTACATTTTGTGAAGCTCAACAAGCTTTTGCCGCACACTACAGCTATAGTTCTTGATCTTACCCATTGTGATGAATGACTAAAGGAATTTGGCCTATGTGTTACCTCATATTAATACCCCTGTAAAGCAAAAATGGTTGAACAATTTCCTGTTCCTATCAAGTGGAATATATTTAAAATATAGTTTTCTCATATGAATTCATAGGGGTGCCAATAATAGGTCTACGCATCTATTTAGGGGTGCCAATATTAGTGGAGGGCACTGTGTATATATATATATATATATATATATATATATATATATACACAGTATATATATAAAAATGTGTGTGTGTATAATATATATATATATATATATATATACAGTATATATATATATATAAATAAAAATGTGTGTGTGTATATATATATATATATATATATACATATATATATATAGTATATATATATATACATATATATATATATATATATATGTATATATATATATATATATATGTATATATATATATACTATATATATATATATATATCCAAAATTCCAGATCTTACCCACAAGTGGAAAACTGCCTGGGTGCAACTTTAAACAACAAATAGCAGCCAAAAGGAAGTGCACTCTCAGGTCTTTCACAGCAAAAGTTACTTTATTGATGTAACGTTTTCGGAGGACTTGCCCCCTTCATCAGCATAGTAAATTAAACACAAAACACAAAATAAATAGTGTCATACTTACAATTAACATTCAAAACCATGCCCCTTTCCCTTGGCGCCAAACTGCCGATGTTGGAACGCATACTGCGTTCCACCGGCGATAAGAACCGGAAGTGGTGCGCAACATCACTTCCGGTAGACAATTATTACTAACAATATTGACAATATTGAATACAATAAATCGTGTAAAGTGAATAAAAAATTTCAAAGCGTGTCCACAGGGTGCTTCATAATAACAACATGTACAAGTGCAGATACTGTAATCTGAAAAACCAAGCATGTGCAGCAAATAAGTGTTATTGCACAACGGGTTGCCCGTTGCCATGGCAACCTATGTACACTAATCGTGCCCCACTCGCATACTGAAAACACTTTTTCAAAAAATGTGCACACTAAATTTGTGTAGTAACCTATGAACTTTAAACAGTGCAATGCTTAATTATACGCATATGTGTTTAAGAAAAACAAAACAATAGAAAAATACATTGCCTACTTTGATAGCGTGTAATTTTGTATTATGCTGAAAATTTAAAGTTATACACTGCTGCATTAAAATGTCATCCCTACTTATTTTAGGTAAGGAATACTTTTACAGATTGCTAGATTATACCTAAATAATGCGGACATATTCCTCAGGATTGCAATGTGTACACACTTTCCAGGGTGATAATGGGTATATTTAGGCTAGGATATCCCTGATAGCATAATTTTAAATGATATATAGGAACCCTATGCTTTGCAAGCTCCTAGTTATTTCAATAGGCAACCCAATAATAGAATACCCCCAGTTATAGTTGACTGGCTAGCTAGGACTAGGTCATTCTCTCCATGAACCTTAGTTTTTGCTAAAAACAATGTTACCACACATTCCACACTTAACCCCTTATTGAATATTTCTGCTTCAATAAGGATCACAAAAAAGGAGAAATAAAAATTAAAAATTAAAATAAACATAAATTATGGTTCCTGCATTCAATGCAGAAGTCCCACTGGGTGATGGTATGACTCTATAATTCCCAGGATATATCATGTCCTTCTTGTCACAGAACTGACTGTAGTTTTGTATTACTCCCACGTTTCTTCTTAGTTTAGGATATTAATTCACATATTTTTTCACATATTATATCACTCTGCTGCCTCTTCTGGCTGTTCTGGGAGCATCATCGTATCTTTACATCTTTGCTGAATTTGATACACTCGGTAGATTGTAGAAAATAAAGGTATTTTATCCACCTAGGTTGACCTATATGGGTTGTCCTTAATGCTTGAATTTTGGACCATCATACCCATATGGTTTTATAAGGCATTCGTTGTAAGCTACATGGATGTTTAACCATTTCAGTGAGCCTTGTAATGATGGAATGGCTATGTGTGTTAAGCAGTGCATGGTAACTCCGAGGCACCACTACCTGACTTCCACTCAGGAACTGGAAGTGCCAAAGTCCCCCATACCTGGTGCTGTGAGTATATCTGGGCAAGTCCACCCCCCTTAGCGGGATCTGTCGAGCCCAGAACTCACAGAGTCATAGTAGTCTAGGTACCGTACCCTTAGAATGTATCACACCTTAGTGCCACATTACAATAAGGCTTTGAAATCGGGTGTTGTGTTAAGTCCACCTGGGTGTACCGTGCCCAATCGGTACATCCACTGTGCTTCCTGCTGTAGGAGTATCTTGCCCCTGTCCCCACCCCTATCCAAAGGGGGGACATGATCGATGAGTGTGTATCACAAGTAACTTCTGCCATTCTCCAGCTGTGATCCTTGGAGATATTTGGTCATTTGAACCATCCTCTTCACAATGCATTAAGACAATATAGACACCTGTCCTCTTCCAGGCTGATTCATAACATTTCCAATTGACTGGAACTTAATCATTGCCCTCATGGTGGAAAAGGGGCCTTTCAATGCTTTTGCTATTTTCTTATAGTCACTTTACATTTTGTGAAGCTCAACAAGCTTTTGCTGCACACTACAGCTATAGTTCTTGATCTTACCCATTGTGATGAATGACTAAAGGAATTTGGCCTATGTGTTACCTCATATTAATACCCCTGTAAAGCAGGAAGTCATGGTTGAACAATTTCCTGTTCCTATCAAGTGGAATATGTTTAAAATATAGTTTTCTCATATGAATTCATAGGGGTGCCAATAATAGGTCTACGCATCTATTTAGGGGTGCCAATATTAGTGGAGGGCACTGTGTATATATATATATATATATATATATATATACACAGTATATATATATATAAAAATGTGTGTGTGTATATATATATATATATATATATATATATAGTATATATATATATATATATATATATATATATATATGTGTGTGTGTATAATATATATATATACAGTATATACAGCACTCTTTTAGCAAATATATCAAACTATTTTAGTTAAATAAAGAAAAAAAAGAGAAACCATATATAAAAACTTATAATGCTAGAAAAGCAGGAGCAAGTATTTGGCACACACTCCAGGACCAACTATAGGATCCAACACATACTGCTACAAAGTAGTCAAAAAATGCAATTGCATATAAGACCAGTCACGTGACTCTAAACCCAAGTAGTTCACAAAGGTACAGTGCTATTGTTCATTATAGGCAGATGACACCATATCACACTAGAACCCAGCTGCACCCAGAACCCCTACAGGAAAACCCCAAGAGGTATATCCTGAGTTAGTACACAAATAGGGATCTAAGTTAACTGTAATCAATGTCTGCACCACAAAGAGCTGCAGCAAAAGTTAATAAAGCACATGTAATGTAAATGTTAGTGGAGAAAGGTTGAGATACTAGAACAGTTCATATAAGCAACTAATAGGTTCACCGCTAACAATCCTGGATGCAGTCCCATATCAGGGTTATGTTCTCCACTTGTAGTTTAGTAAAAACCTGTCCAGGGCATTTCCATTACATGTTTCTGTTTTACAATAAATATTTGTATATTGTAAAAGACAAGTTATGCCAGATAGAAGTATGCAAATATTTAGATTAGATTACTAAGAGGTAGCATCAACGGTTATTTAGAGTTCATTAAATATTACACAGAAATACTAATTAAGCACCATTGATAAATAGGAAAGCAATACAATTGTTTCTTGTGTTGAGGATTTTGCAGGTTATACATAAACTTACCATGGGTCTGGGAATAGGTTTTTGTGGTTTTTTTGATCCTAGTTTTTTCATTGCATTATAATACTTCTTCTGTTCCTCTGTCATGAAAATATCTTGCCCACCTAGGTAAAATATTAAATCATTATTTTATTATTATTTGTATACTATTGTTTCACTTGCATTCTTGAAACTGTCTGGATATTGCAAGTATATTGTTATTTCCTACAAATCTAAAAGAAAGCAAATGCAATTTTTAAAGTGACATAATACCCAAAAGTTGAAGCAGTTAAAAGTGCTGCAGCATAGCCGTAAATAAAACTAACTAGAAAATATAAATTTACTCAGTAGCCACATCCCATTGTAAAAGGGCTTTACATCCAATCAGGATGCTAGTCCTGGGACTTGCATGACAGCGTGCATCTGGGACATGCAGAAAAGTCATGTTATCTTCCTTCTCAGTTTAAGGAAGTTTACTATGAATCTCATGAGCTTTCAGTGAAATCTCATGAGATCACAGCAAAGAGAGACATCAGCATGGATGAAGCTGATTGGCTGCTGTTTTTTTTAACATGCAACTGATGGCAGCTGAAGGATACCCGTTCACAGATAACTTACTATTGTGAGTTGAAGCAATTTTGAGGTAAAATATCTTCCTTTATCTCCCTTTAAGTGAGTTATTACATTCAATTTGTTATAAATCTTACATTCAGAACACTATTAAAAAACTAGGTCTGCTACTACAAATACGAATAAAAATAACAGTGGTGGGAAAGTCTATAATGAATGAATGTGTGTATAAATAGATAGATAGATAGATAGATAGATAGACAGATAAATAAGTACATATTCAATGAATAGAAAACATGATAGATAATAAATAGTTAAATATAGCAAGATACATTCAATCTTTATAATGTTTCTCCACAGACAAGGAGTCAATTTTGTATACTTGTTTATTGCTGCAATTTTTTTTGTAAAGCAAGTTGCTTTTCTTTCTAAAAATAATCTTCAGCTTTTGGAACAAAACTGATTCATAGACCTAGATCACTAAGATTGGAGAGGTAAGTCAACTTGAAATGTGATAGGTAGTTACTGACTTTGCTTCTTGTCTCTCCCTAAACATCTATGTTAATAATTAATTAAACTAGAATAATTTAACCAGATTTCAACTCCCCCACTATGCTAAATCTAACTTAATTTTAGTTTTCAAATTAGTGTTTAATATATATTGGCCAATACTTTAGAAAAAACACTGACCCCATAACAAATGATTACAGATGAATCTTGATTATTTCGATTCTCACAATGGGTTAGTAAACTTCATTAAATTAGAACATTTTCAAACCACATGGCACGACGAACATAGAGTTTTAATCGAGAGCCAATTTGAAATTTTTACTATGCCTCAAAGCTTAAAGAATCTAGGCCATTGACTCAATTTTACACATCATCAATATCATACATTTATAATAATTTATCCATGTATTTAGGCAATCAATGAATCATAATGAATTATGATAGATATTTACAATAGACTCTAAAAGCCTGAGTCCACTATCTCCAATTGGTTTTATTTGATCATTTATTAAAAAGTAATTAATTATTGTAATCAGTTATACAATTATTATTTAAAAACACATTATTTATCACACACCACAAGTGTTCCTGTTGGTGCCTTTTAAGAAGGAGATTAGTTAAAATCCCTTTTGCAATTATGTCAATGGAGACTAGAAAAGCAATCTGAGGGCAAATTCTTCTGAGTGCAGAAAACTTTCCCAGTCAAAATTCTCAGCTAAGGTAGGAGAAAAAACATACACTCAACAGATTTTCTAAGACTATTTTATTTTCATCCAGACCTAAATTGACCAGAGCATAAGAAGAATAGTATATCAAGCTAACATCATTAAAAACTAGAGCAGTAGTTGCATCCACAATTCAAGCACAGCCGAAACAGGAACATTCCACTTCAGTAAGCAAAAGCACAGACAATATGTTTGGTATTACACTGAATTATAAGTTTGATATTCATAGAAGGGCACTGGTATCTACACCACTTCTTTGTTGAAAACATTTAAACCTGGCCATATCAAACAGCAGAAGACTGAAAAAAAAGTCCTGCTTACTGACAGTGTGTAAAATGTATAATTAAATCTGGCGGAGGAAATATTCAGATGTGTTGAGGCTTTGCATATCCTCGAGTTTGTTGAACAAGTTTAGGGAGTACCACTCTATTTTTCAGAGACATGACAACCATTCAAGCTATGATTCATTTTCCATCCAAAAGAACTATCATTAACACACATTGGAACTGTGTCAGGTGTATCTGAAGTCCAAGGAAGGAGTGCTAATTTGCATTGATTTCCTTCCACAATGACCAGGCATCAACCTCATTGAACATTTTTTAAAACATTTGAAAAGGGAAAATGCAAAAACACTGTGAAAGCTCTAGACACTCTCTGGGATGTTTGAAAAATATTATATATTATATTATTATATTTAGCCAAACACATTTATTTTGTTTTTTTTTTGTTTCAGAAATGCAGCACTAAAAGTAGATTTTGGTAGTGGACTCAAGTTTTTGGAGCCTATTATATAATTATTATTGTATGCACATAGTATAAAATGGTATACAAATAAGTATGAATTAATAAAGAATACTTATCTTCCTTTTTTGTTGGTTAAAATTATCAATTATGACACCAATGAAGAGATTCAATGTGAAGAATGATCCAAATATAATGAAGACTACAAAATAAATATACATATATAGATTCTCCTCATATTTTGGTTGTTCATTTTGCTATATAAAAGAAAGAACAGACAGTAAATTATTACATAAATGATTTAATTAAATTATAAACAAGAACATTCTTGTTAATATTTGGAATATTTAATGTATGTGATCCAGTCAAGCAAACAATTGGTTGGCTACAATATACTTAGACCAATAACATTCTCTATTTAAGTCATAAATGTTATCACTGCTTAAGCTACATTTTTCAGCTTTTATATGTGCCATTCAGGCTTTGAAATTTGTTGGGAGGAGGGAAGTGGGGTGTAAATGCCCCATTAGGTTGTACATATTTCTGGAGATGGGCAACCAAGGTCCCAGATTACGAGTTTTGCGTTAGAGGCTATGCGGTGCTAATGAGCAGTTTTGTCTCACCGCTCACAAACATGCAGCGCTGGTATTACGAGTTTTCAGAAACCCGTCGTTAAAAGACAAGAAGTGAACGTTGAGCAAAATTTTGTCCATACCACACTCCAATCCAAGCGCTGCTTAAATCAGCGGTGAGCTGGTCGTACATGCTCGTGCACGATTTCCCCATAGGAATCAACGGGGAGAGCCGGCTGAGAAAAGTCTAACACCTGCAAAAAAGCAGCGTAAAACTCCTTAACGCAGCCCCATTGATTCCTATGTTTACACCTAACACCCTAACATGAAACCTGAGTCTAAACACCCCTAATCTTACACTTATTAACCCTAATCTGCCGCCCCCGACATCACCACCACCTACATTATACTTATTAACCCCTAATCTGCCGCTCCGGACACCGCCGCCACCTACATTTTACTTATTATTCCCTAATCTGCTGCCCCCAACACCTACATTATACTTATTAACCCCTAATATGCTGCCCCCAACACCGCCGCCACCTATATTATACTTATTAACACTAATCTGCCGCCCCCAACGTCGCCGCCACTATATTAAAGTTATTAACCCCTAAACCTAAGTCTAACCCTAACCCTAACACCCCCTAACTTAAATATAATTACAATAAATCTAAATAAATATTACTATCATTAACTAAATAATTCCTATTTAAAACTAAATACTTACCTATAAAATAAACCCTAAGCTAGCTACAATATAACTAATAGTTACATTGTAGCTAGCTTAGGGTTTATTTTTATTTTACAGGCAAGTTTGTATTTATTTTAACTAGGTAGAATAGTTATTAAATAGTTATTAACCTAATTTAAATGAAATTAGCTAAAGTACAAAAAAAAACCCCACAAAATTACAGAAAATAATAAACAAATTACATATATTTAAACTAATTACACCTAATCTAATAGCCCTATTAAAATAGAAAAAGCCCCCCCAAAATAAAAAAACCCTAGCCTAAACTAAATTACCAATAGCCCTTAAAAGGGCCTTTTGCGGGGCATTGCTCCAAAGTAATCAGCTCTTTTACCTGTAAAAAAAATACAAACAACCCCCCCAACAGTAAAACCCACCACCCACACAACCAACCCCCCAAATAAAATACTATCTAAAAAAACCTAAGCTCCCCATTGCCCTGAAAAGGGCATTTGGATGGGCATTGCCCTTAAAAGGGCAGTTAGCTCTTTTGCAGGCCCAAAGTCCCTAAAATAAAACCCACCCAATACACCCTTAAAAACCTAACACTAACCCCCTGAAGATCGACTTACCGGGAGACGTCTTTATCCAAGCCGGGCCGAAGTCCTCAACGAAGCCGGGAGAAGTCTTCATCCAAGCCAGACGAAGTAGTCCTCCAGACGGACAGAAGTCTTCATCCAGACGGCATCTTCTATCTCATCCATCCGGCGCGGAGCGGGTCCATCTTCAAGACATCTGACGCAGGGCATCCTCTTCATCCGACGACTAAAGCTGAATGAAGGTACCTTTAAGTGACGTCATCCAAGATGGCATCCCTTAGATTCTGATTGGCTGATAGAATTCTATCAGCCATCCGGAATTAAGGTAGAAAAAATCCTATTGGCTGATGCAATCAGCCAATAGGATTGAATTTCAATCCTATTGGCCGATCCAATCAGCCAATAGGATTGAGCTTGCATTCTATTGGCTGATTGCATCAGCCAATAGGATTCTTTCTACCTTAATTCCGGTTGGCTTAATTCCGGTTGTTAGGTTTTTTTAAGGGTGTATTGGGTGGGTTTTATTTTTAGGTTAGGGACTTTGGGGGGTTGGTTGTATGGGTGGTGGGTTTTACTGTTGGAAGGTTGTTTGTATTTTTTTTACAGGTAAAAGAGCTGATTACTTTGGGGCAATGCCCCGCAAAAGACCCTTTTAAGGACTATTGGTAGTTTAGTTTAGGCTAGGGTTTTTTTATTTTGGGGGGGGGGGCTTTTTTATTTTAATAGGGCTATTAGATTAGGTGTAATTAGTTTAAATATCTGTATTTTGTTTATTATTTTCTGTAATTTAGTGTTTTTTTGTACTTTATCTAATTTAATTTAATTTAGGTAATTGTATTTAATTTATTTAATTATAGTGTAGTGTTAGATGTTAGTATAACTTAGGTTAGGTTTTATTTTACAGGTAAATTTGTATTTATTTTAGCTAGGTAGTTAGTAAATAGTTAATAACTATTTAATAACAATTCTATCTAGTTAAAATAAATACAAACTTGCCTGTAAAATAAAAATAAACCCTAAGCTAGATACAATGTAACTATTAGTTATATTGTAGCTAGCTTAGGGTTTATTTTATAGGTAAGTATTTAGTTTTAAATAGGAATAATTTAGTTAATGATAGTAATATTTATTTATATTTATTGTAATTATATTTGTTAGGGGGTGTAAGGGTTAGAGTTAGACTTAGGTTTAGGGGTTAATAACTTTAATATAGTGGCGGCGACGTTGGGGGCAGCAGATTAGGGGTTAATAAATGTAGGTAGGTTGCAATGACATTGGGGCGGCAGATTAGGGGTTAATAAATAGTATGTAGGTGTCGGCGATGTTGGGGGCAGCAGATTTGTGGTTAATAAATATAATATAGATGGCAGAGGTGTCCGGAGTGGCAGATTAGGGGTTAACATTTTTATTATAGTGTTTGCGATGCGGGAGGGCCTCGGTTTAGGGGTTAATATGTAGTTTATGGGTGTTAGTGTACTTTTTAGCACTTAAGTTATGAGTTTTATGTTACAGCGTTGTACCATAAAACTCTTAACTACTGACTTTTAAATGCGTTAGGACTCTTGACAGGGTAGGGTGTACCGCTCACTTTTTGGCCTCCCAGGACAGACTCGTAATACCGGAGCTATGGAAGTCCCATAGAAAAAAGACTTTACGAAGTTTGCGTAAGTCGTTTTGCGGTAAGGCCAAAGAAGTGTGCGGTGACCCTAAACCTTCAAGACTCGTAATACCAGCGGGCGTAAAAAAGCAGCATTAGGACCTCTTAACACTGTTTTTTTACCCTAACGCACAACTCGTAATCTAGCCGTAAATTTGCAGAAGTCCCAACTGTGCTACCTTTAGAGGCATGTCAAACAAACTGTTTTAGAATAAACAGTATGTCTTTAGAAATGGCAGCAATGTCTTTTTTCAAGGCTGAGAACGGTTTGTTAACCATCAAGGGTATGAAATCTGAAAATAAATTCTCTTTAAACTATTTAAAATGATTCTATTTTTGTAAAACCTGTAACTATGTTAAGTTTGTCCAAAAAACATTTAAATCAACAGTTACAAATAGGGAATTTGACACTAAATCCTTTATTGACTGTAAACATTTAAATGTGGTTTATTTACTAACTTGTAGTTAGAAAATCCATTAATTATACCACACTTTAAGATTTTTGAAAACTAGATTTAGGGAGCGCTTCAACAAGACAGAGAAAGGCAAACAAGATCCTGCACATTGTAAGCAAAATCAGAATGTATTGACCAATAACAAAGATTTCACATGAGTAGGCAAAGAAAAGGTTAGTGTATCTAGTGGGAGGGGAGGAGCCATTTAGAAGCATGATTATTAAAAAGAGAGATGCGTGGAAAACCTAATGGATAATGAAGTTTGAATTTAAGACACTAGAGAAGCAGTATTTTTTTTTATAAATAGGGGAATTTAACTATAAAAATTAGCTATATGTGCACATAAGAAATATATTAATAGACTCAGATAGGGCTTTATATTTTATTAGAATTAGTGGAATTCATTTGAATACATCTTATTTAAAACACAGATTAATTATCTGTTAGATATTTTTAGATAGTTACAGTGGATTGTTTTAAATATTATTTGAAGATCTTTAACATTAACATTTTCGTGTTTTTTTTTTATTTGGTGCTAAATACACATTTTAATATATTTCTTTATTTCTATATAATTTTATTTGTGACCTAATGTTAAGATTTTATGTATAGAAATTGTAAGCTGCAACATTACATTTACATATTTCCTTTTATTATATTTACAAATTTTTATTTAAATTACTTAATTTTGACTAACTGAACCTTCTGGCTTTCCATATATGATGTAGTAATCATGTAATGAGGAAGTAATTCATATAAGGTTCCTCAGCTTAAGTGGCTTTTAAGTGTATCCATTTGATATCGCAGCCATCCTTTGGGTGATTAGTTTAAACAAGGTATGGTTATTTAACATATCTATGGCAGTTTTTATTGAATATTATATAATGGTTTGTTTATTAGAAATTTTAAGATTATTTTAAGTGGTGAGTTAGTTAAGGGACAGTCTACACCTTAGTCATCTTAAAGTCTTAACTTAGATTAAGCGGCAAATAGCCTCCTGCAGCTTTTCTATATCATCCAGCAGGAATGGTAAAAAAAGTTATGTTAAAATGAATATTGTTTCTGGACATTTTGAAACGGCTGCCAAGCTCTGCCCAGTGATGACTGTCAATGCTATTCAGCAAAGTGCCTAGATGTAGCCCAAATTGTGATGTCATCAGTGGGCAGAGCTTGCCAGTCATTTCAAAGTGGTCAGAAACAATATTTATCTAAAATAACTTTCTACCGTTCCTGCTGCATAATATAGAAAGGTGTGCAGGAGGCTATTTGCAGCTAAATCTAAGGTAAGACTTTATGATGACTAATGTGTAGAGCTATTTGATTGATTGAATTGATGTAAGAAAGGACTGTGATTTATTATTTTGAACATAAATAGGATAGTGTATACTGTTTGAGATTACTGATGAAGTAGCTATACAAAAGCTGGGAAACGTTTTTTTATGTTATTTGAAGTAAAATACTTTTACATTACACTATCCTGTTTGATGGTCCTGCCGTACATGACTATCCAGATGTTTGTATAGTCAAGAGCAGTGTGCAGGTTGTAAGCTGAGAGGCTTTGATATCTCAGTGTGTGATATACAGCACATTGAGATCAGGTGCAAGATTACATATGTGCCGTTGCCCACAAAAGCCGGTGATGCCGTTTTTTTTACGCGGTTTTGCTATCACATATACGGCGCCACATATAAATGTGGCGTGTATATTTCACCCGTCGCCCGCAATTTTTACTCCAATAAGCTAGCATAAAACTGCGTCACACATTGGTATCACATATTCAGCGCAAGGACTTACGCAGCGAAAAGGGGAACATTTTACTCCATTTTCACCTAGCCACACATAGGCAGGTGCAGCAAGCCTTACGCTGAAAATTTGAGCACCGTAACTCCCGTAACTGGCTGAAAATATTAACTAACACTTAACGCATACGCAATATCTATCTACCTGTCAACCGCCAACCCCCACCGCAATAACTAATAAAGTTTATTAAACCCTAATCCACCATTAACCCACATAGCAATAAACCTAGAAAAACTATTAACCCCTAATCCACCGTCAACCCAAAAATGCAATAAACCGAATAAAACTATTAACCCCTAATCTGCCATTAACCCACACTGCAATAAACCTAAGTGTAATTGTAACTTAGGTTAGGGTTTATTTTACAGGTAAATTTGTACTTATTTTAACTAGGAAGTTATGAAATAGTTAATAACTATTTAATAACTATTGTACCTAGTTAAAATAAATACAAAGTTGCTTGTAAAATAAAAATAAATCCTAAAATAGCTACAAATGTAACTATTAGTTATATTGTAGCTATCTTAGGGTTTATTTTATAGGTAAGTATTTAGTTTTAAATAGGAATAATTTAGTTAATGATAGTAATTTTATTTTGTTTTATTTAAATTATATTTAAGTTAGGGGGGTGTTAGGGTTAGACTTTTAATATAGTAGCGGCGACGTTGTGGGTGGCAGATTAGGGGTTAATAAATGTAGGTAGGTGTCGGCGATGTTAGGGACGGCAGATTAGGGGTTAATAAAATGTAATTAATGTTTGTGAGGTGGGAGTGCGGCGTTATAGGGGTTAATATATTTATTAAAGTGGCGGAGATGTCCGGTCGGCAGATTAGGGGTTAAAAACTTTATTAAAATGTTTCCGATGTGGGGGGGGGGCTCAGTTTAGGGGTTAATTGGTAGTTTATGGGTGTTAGTGTACTTTTTATCACATTAGTTAAGAGTTTTATGTTACGGCGTTAGCCCATAAAACTCTTAACTACTGACTTTTAAATGCGGTAGGAGTCTTGACAGGAGAGGGTGTACCGCTCACTTCTTCCAAGACTCTTAATACCGGCGTTAGGCAAGTCCCATTGAAAAGATAGGATATGCAATTTACATAAGGGGATTTGCGGTAAGCTAGAGTCGTGGAAGAAAAGTGATCGGTACACCTGTACCTGCCCGACTCGTAATACCAGCGGGCGTTAAAAAGCAACGTTGGGACCTCTCAACGCTGCTTTTTAAGGCTAACGCAAGACTCGTAATCTAGCCAATAGTATTTGCCCAGAGGAAGGGGAGGAATGGAAGTACCAAGCCTTGCTCTTTATAGAAGAGCTATAATACTCTTAGACTGGAGCCACAATTCTGATCATAAAGCCTGGGTACAACTGGACAACCACATACTTGATAGGGGAAATGTTGCAATATTAGCTTGGACTGAACCTAGGAAGCAACCAGACACATTAACATTCTACTCCACAATATCGGAAACGTTCAAAGAGTGGGACATAACAATAGCGACTAACCTACACATATGGTCCTTATACAGGCCACTCCTCCCTATCAGAGAAAAAGCAGACTTACCTTTAGGAAATATTAATTCCTAGCAGAGACCTACTTACAAATTAAGAGAAGGTGCACTACACTTTTAAATTGAGCAGGGGACCATAATGTCTTTGGAAAGATTGCAAGTTTTTGAATAAATCAACATTGCCTACATGGCTTTCCCGCTCTCAAATCATACATTACATCTCAACACATAGACATAAAGCCAAAATGCATAGGGACCTTACCCAATTTAAACACCTATGCACTCAATCAACCCCACCCAGACAAACAGTCTCACTCCTTTACAAAATACTCCTACTGCCTGATGTTCAGACATTGCCCACTTATACCAGAGTATGGGACACAGAAATGAACACCGAGCATAACTCCAAAATATGGCACAAATCATGCCAAGCAGCCTTACACGCTTCTTCATCCGCCACCCTACAAGAGATGCATTTTAAGATCCTCATCATATGGTACTTAACCCCATATAGATTACATAAATCTAATCCTCAAATTAGTGACAAGTGCTGGAGAGGCTGCGGGCAAAAAGGTACCATGTTTCACCTTTGGTGGTCATGCCCCCACATCACAGAATTCTGGAACACCGTCTTTAATCCATATCAGCAGTAATAGGCACTGACATTTTACGCAGGATGCAACTACTATTATTTTTAAACTTACCCAAATTACAAAACAAAACAAAAACATCCCTTCTCCTTATAATGATCAATAGTACTAAGAAACTAATAACCAGAAAATGGAAAACCAATAACATTCCATCACTTCAATAGTGGCAATTACAAACCTCAGATCTGTTACATTTGGAACACTTCCACTATTTAAAACAAATAAATTGAATTACCATCAGGAAATATTTGACCTGTGGAGCAGCCTAAAACTCTAATTAGTACTGAGACTTAAATATAAAAAAGATTTTGGTAGCACCCCCGCCCTTCTCCCCCCCCCCCATATCCCTTTATCTCCCCCACCCACCAATACAACATTCCTCATGATGTATAAATACATTATACACTACTAATCTCAATCCCAACCAAAATCCCCAACACAGGGACCATTTCCCTTTCAATTACTGACATAGGCAAAGGATTAAATTGACATTTTCCCCTTCCTTATTTATTTTGACCTGTTTATACAATTGGTATGATTGAAAATCCTTGTGCCTCTATTCAAAGGACTCATGCTTTACCAGATCACAAGGATAGCATTATCATTGGATTATGTTCAATATGTATCCAACCTGTTCATGAACACTATCCAAGGACAGACAAATTAACTAAAAAGTAATTTTTTTCATGGAAGAATACTTATTATTGTAACCTTTGCTGTACCTTTTGTCACCTGGATCTTTGTATGTTGCGAAATTTTCAATAAAAAAGTTAAAAAAACAAAACAAAAAATAAAACCTCTATCTGCCACCCCCCCCCCCCACATTGCAACTTATAATAAATGTATTAACCTCTAAACCTCCATTGCCCACATCGCAACTAACAATAAAATGTATTAACCTCTAAACCTCCATTCCCCGACATCATAAAGTACCTATTTAAACTATTAACCCCTAGTCTGCCATTCACCCCATTGCAAAGTACCTATTTAAACTATTAACCCCTAGTCCGCCATTCACCCACATCACAAAGTACCTATTTAAACTATTAACTCCTAGTCCGCCATTCACCCACATCACAAAGTACCTATTTAAACTATTTACTCCTAGTCCGCCATTCACCCACAAAGCTATCTACCTATTTAAACTATTAACCCCTAATCCGTCACCCCCCACAACGCAAAGAACAAATCTAATCAGTAAGCTCCCTAACCTAACACCCCCTAAATTAACCCCATTACAAAAAATAAATAAATACTAAATTACAATTAAAATAAAAAATCCTAAAAAAAAAACCCTAAGATTAAATTACAATAATTAAATCTAAAATTACACAAAATAAGTCTAAAATTACAGAAAAAAAACCAAACCAAATTATCAAAGATAAAAAAGTAAATCTAATCTATTACCACTATAAAAATAAAAAAGCCCCCAAAATATAAACACCCCCTAATCTTAGACTAAGCTACCAATAGCCCTTAAAAGTGTAGGACATTGCCCTAAAGCGATCAGCTCTTTTACTTAAAAATACAAATTAACCCCTAACAGTTAACCCCCTAACCCCCAAAATAAAAAAACGTAACAATAAAAAAAGCCTAAGCTACCCATTGCCCCTAAAGGGGCATTTGTATGGGCATTGCCCTTAAAATGGCAATCAGCTCTTTTGCAGTCCATGAAAATAACAAAGTCCTAATCTTAAAAAAAAAAAAAAACACCCCCAAAAAATAAAAATAAAACCTAAGTCTAACCCCAAATAGGTACTTACCATTTCTGAAGTTTGGTGGAGAAGGTCTTCTTCCAGGCACTGAAGGTTTTCTTCCAGGCGGCGATATCTTCATTCAGCCCGGGGACCTCTTCTATCTTCATCCAGGACCAAGGCGACGTGGAGGGGAGGTGACCGCGGAACAGGATCGGCGACCGCGGAGCCATCCAGCGTGGAGGATCCTCTTCGTACGCACACTGAAGCTTGAATGCAAGTTACCTGTTTTATATTGGGGTAACGTTGCATTCCTATTGGCTGAAAAATTCAAATCAGTCAATAGGATGAGAGCTACTGAAATCCTATTGGCTGATTTGAACATCAGATATATAGAGAAATATGAATTTAAGAATAAGTAAAAAATATTATTATGCAAAAAACATTGGAATTGCCTTTGTTCTATAGCTTATATTGAGTTATCTTTATATAATAACTTTAAAAACAAGCGGACGAAAAACCTGCAGTGTGAATTATGAATGGTGATAAATATGTTATATGTTGACCTAACTCCTATAGGATTTTGTCATACTGTTTTCTAGCTTGTTTGTCATATGTATGTGTTAAATTTCTATTGCAATGACTTTAAAAAATCTAATTAAAAAAAAATAAAATTGGACTAATACATAAATTTTTCAAAGGGATTTATGCCGTTTAAGAAATTAGAAAAATGATTATGTAAGCTCTATCATGATGCTTACCCCTCTGGAATCAACAGCTGCATACATAATTTCTGTCCATCCTTTAAAGGTGGCCTACGAAAAAAAAGGGTTTTTAATTAATTTATATTTTTAATTCATGTTTCATACCTTTGTATAGGGGGTCATTATATACAACATTCTCATAATATGGATCTTAACGTTAAAATTTATCTGTTAAAAAATAAAACAAACTAATAATTAAAGTCTTCATTTAATGACTATAAGTACTATTAGTAATACTGATTGCTCAAACATTCAATGGTTGATATTTGCTTATTTCATTTAAATGTAAAGAACCATAACAAAGTAAAATAATTTAAGCTTATTTAGTGGGTGCACCCCTCTTTTTTGTGCAAAATATTCAGACTTTTTAAACCTTAACGTTAAAGGGACTCCAACCAAAATTGTAATACACATAGATGCATTTCAGTTTTGAATAGAAATATTTTGTAATATACATGTATTAGCAAAATGCTTCTTATAAAAGCTATAGCTGTTTCAAATGTGTATTTAAGTATGCACCGTGCACCAGCATTTTAAACACAGCACTTGCTCAGAAAGCCTAAGGTGCTTGTACAATCTGGTAATGACTCAATTTGTTAATTGCTGACACGATACAAGCCCCACTGGCAATATCTAGCTATGCTTCACATGCAAAATGTTAATATATTTTTGCCAATACAAGACATAATTCATCTATGTGCATTTAAATGTTCACAGGACTGTCTCTTAATTATGATAAGATGACCAAGTCCTATTTAGCTTAAAAGCCTAAACAGAAAAGATTATCCAATTAAAACATGCTAAGGGCCTGATATTCAAAACCTCACCTCGTCGGTATGGAGAGGCCCTTTCTAGGAACACAAATTTTATCTTGAGAAACGTTTATGTTGCTATGAAGTATTCTCTATGTGAAACTCCTACATAATAATACAAGGTCTAAAAAATCCCAAAGCTTTTGTGTGATTTCTTTCCATGCCGGCAAGGTTTTGAATATCAGGCCCAAAATGATATGTTGCTTTGACCTGAGCAATTATTGACACCCCTTTGACCTGTATGATTTTTGGTCGTGACTAAAATGTGTGCATTGGAAATGTTGTAATGGTATTCAACAACTCTGTGATGGAAGAATCATGCAGCACAGTTGGTCTATTATGTTGTTCTCTATTTAAATATAAATACCTCTGGATTTCTATATATTATATGATGCAGCAAACAAAACAGCAGAGGCCAGGCACATGAATACATTTGGTTTTTATTAAAAATATAACAAGGAATGAATGGACTGTATTCTCATAAATACAATAAAACATATGTAACACATAGGTATATGCAAATGTTCGTATTCAGCATTTGTTTTCTAAACAGATACCAAAGATACTGAAGATCGACACCGGAAGCCAAATCCGGCAGATTTCTTTCTTAGATTTAATTTTGTAATAGTGCAACTGAATTTGCACAGATCTTTGTGTGTTGCACTGTTACACAAATAAATCACACAGGCCTTATCAGTTGCTATGGTAATCAATCATGCCGGCCCAGTTGACATGGTGTTTCCTGCTTCACAGTTTTGCCCCTGTCTACGCTGCATCTGACCCGCTTGATGTCTGGGAGCTCCATAAAATAAGCTGTGCACATCTTAGTGAGAATGATGGCTCCCACTGCCCACAAGGCCCCTGACACCAGTGACCCCTTTCAGCCCTGATGGTGGCCCTAGTGGTGTCTCTGATGGTTATAGGTTAACTTAAGTCCAATGGCAGTGGATCTATGGAAAAGGTTATTTAATGCAGTGGATGGATCAGCGGTTAGGAAGTTCAGTGCAATCAGGGTCATGACTAGCGGGTTTTCTCTGGGGGACCAGTGTTTAGATGGTTTAGGGGTTCATTGCTGTGGAAGTTTGGTAGTTTAGTAGCTGGAGGGGCCAATGGTGAAGGGTTAATGGTGGTTAGGGTAAAATAGTTGGGGGTCTTCTTGAACAACTAGACAAACAATATAATTCCCTAATATGGAATACATAGAATGCATAAAGTAAAAGACGTATGTCACAGGTCTCAGGAGAATTTGTCAGGTCAAGTCAACTAGGGACACAGTATATGTTAGAGGGACATTGTATACTAGATTTTTCTTTGCAAAAATGTTTTGTAGATGATCTATGTATATACCCCACCTTAGAGTGTTTTTGTAAAAATTTATTTTGTTGCTTATTTTTAAATAGCATTTTAAATAGCATTGTTCTGATTTTCAGACTCCTAACCAAACCCCAAAGTTTTATATGTATACTGATGTCTATAGACTCCTGGTTGTGTAATTGGTCTTTTCATATGCATATGCAGGGGAGGGGGGGAGTGTCTGCTTTTCTTGCTTTCCTAGCCCCTTTCAGTGAGTGTCCCAGCCTAACCTCATCAACAGTGCTAAACTGGGAGCTTCTAAGTATATTTTTAAAAGGTTTTATACTGGATTTTTATATCAGTATCTCTGCATATTCTTCTTTATAGTAGTGTCTATTATTTGCAGTTATAAGAAAATTGGTGTATACAGCCCCTTTAAAACAGCTAGAGGTGAAAAACAATGGCGGTTCCTATGGGCGTTTCTTATGATGGAAGGACTGCCCACATTGGCCTAGATTGAAAGTGGAGTGCTATTGATAATGCAAGGTGGGCTATCAATATCGCTGGACAGTGCTGGATTAATGAACAAATTGGAATTACAAGTCTATAAAAAGAAGAAATAACAGAGAATGTTTATCGTGAATAACTTCCCTATAATATGCCCTATACTTTTAATGGATATCGCGACCGTGCTTAACATCACTCATATTACACATTGCTAAAAGTTAGCGTGATTTGAGACCTAAAGTAAAAGTTTAACAAAACACATAAAAACTATTTAAAAAAAGTAATACTAAAAACATAATTTATTCTTACCTGATAAATTTATTTATTTATTGACACGGTGAGTCCATGGATCATCTTAATTACTGTTGGGAATATCACTCCTGACCAGCAGGAGGAGGCAAAGAGCACCACAGCAAAAGCTGTTAAATACCACTCCCCCTACCCACAATCCCCAGTCATTCGACCAAAGGGAAAGGAGAAAGGAAGTAATCTAAGGTGAAGATGCCTGAAGTTTATAGAAAATTAAACTGTCTGAAAAACAGGGCGGGCCGTGGACTCACCATGTCAAGAAATAAATAAATTAATCAGGTAAGAATAAATTATGTTTTCTTTCTAATAACACGGTGAGTCCACGGACCATCTTAATTACTGTTGGGAACCAATACCCAAGCTAGAGGACACGGATGATAAGGGAGGAACAAGATAGTTGACTTAAAGAGGAGGCACCACTGCTTGAAGAACCCTTCTCCCAAAAGAAACAAGACTTAAGAAGAAAAGTAACTAGCGCCCAGGACTGATATCTGCTCACTATAAAGAAGACCCCCTAATAGGTCTAAAAACGGAACAATGAAACGGGATATATAGGAGCGCCAATGGCTTAGATATACCACAGGAAATAGAAATAGTCTCCAATAGTTTCTATTAAAATTGGATTGTTCAAATGTCAAACAAATATTTATTATATTAAAACAATATAATTCTGATCTCCAGAATTCATAAAAACACAAAACACATATAAAAATACATAAAATACAATACAGCCAATGATAAAAAATACAACAGATAACAAATTGAATCTAATCCTGTTATTTAAACTGGGTGACCAATATCTAATGGTCCAGTTTTCCGTGAGTAAGTCCTCTTAAAGACCCTCTAGTAGGTACATAGATGTGTGTGAAAAAACAAATCTGTATTTGATTTAATTATCAAATAAGTGTACAAATAAACCTGGTGTCCAATAAATGATATAATAATAACTCAAATATTCTTATCAGGGTGATAAGATCACTAATATGGTGATACGAGACCCACTATACGGGTCAACAGTACATACAGGTAGTGCAACATTTAAATCGTATAATAAACTCCGTAAAAAATCAAAAATAAGATACAATGTGTTGGGTTCCTTAAGCTATCAAATAAACCATATTATGGATTACAGAATATAACACACAATGAATAATAAAATACAAATATGAAGTAATCAAGTGGGTGTGGTCATAAAAGTAAAAAAATAGAATAGAATAATGTGAAAAAATGCAAAAAATATAAAATAAACAAAATTAAACGTGGGATCCTACTAGTGGGATTCTAAACTAAGCTGGTACCAGCTATTACCTCAATTAGCCTGATTGAATCTGGATGATGGACTCAGTGGTCCGATATTGCGTCTAACTTTAATATCTTAAAAACAATAAACCAATAAACAAATAACACAAGCTATATAATTATTAATATGAACGACATAAAAAACAGAGAGTTTGTGTATAGTTTGGCCAAAACTAATCCACAACTCCTAAAGGTGTGTTTCCACAACTTTAAATAATAATATTGACAATAATAGTGTCCTTAAAAAGTCAATTGGTAAAAGTGAATCCTTAAAAGTCTGGTGAAAGAAATCCTCAATGTGTAGTGGAGTCCAATGTCCTATTCCTATGTTAAGACAAAATACTCCATAAGATGAATCTTTACAGCTGAAAGGGAACGTAGCGTCAGATGGCAAGAGTCCACAGGTTCCTGGAGTCAAATACTGAATTTTCAGGTTTATCCAAAAGTGGACTATAAATGAATAGAGACCCAAATGACAAAAGTATCCAGTGTATAATTGAAAAAATGTAGTAACTTACTCCATAAATAAGGAGATTCCAGCTCAGCACAGCAAAACAAGATCTTGACAATCTTTCAACAAAGGATAAAAGGTTTTATTTGCTCAACGCGTTTCAACGTATTACACGTCTTTATCAAGAGCATACATTAAAACAGGTAAGTAAAACCAAGTATGTATGCTCTTGATAAAGACGTGTAATACGTTGAAACGCGTTGAGAAAATAAAACCTTTTATCCTTTGTTGAAAGATTGTCAAGATCTTATTTTGCTGTGCTGAGCTGGAATCTCCTTATTTATGGAGTAAGTTACTACATTTTTTCAATTATACACTGGATACTTTTGTCATTTGGGTCTCTATTCATTTATAGTCCACTTTTGGATAAACCTGAAAATTCAGTATTTGACTCCAGGAACCTGTGGACTCTTGCCATCTGACGCTACGTTCCCTTTCAGCTGTAAAGATTCATCTTATGGAGTATTTTGTCTTAACATAGGAATAGGACTTTGGACTCCACTACACATTGAGGATTTCCTTCACCAGACTTTTAAGGATTCACTTTTACCAATTGACTTTTTAAGGACACTATTATTGTCAATATTATTATTTAAAGTTGTGGAAACACACCTTTAGGAGTTGTGGATTAGTTTTGGCCAAACTATGCACAAACTCTCTGTTTTTTATGTTGTTCATATTAATAATTATATAGCTTGTGTTATTTGTTTATTGGTTTATTGTTTTTAAGATATTAAAGTTAGACGCAATATCGGACCACTGAGTCCATCATCCAGATTCAATCAGGCTAATTGAGGTAATAGCTGGTACCAGCTTAGTTTAGAATCCCACTAGTAGGATCCCACGTTTAATTTTGTTTATTTTATATTTTTTGCATTTTTTCACATTATTCTATTCTATTTTTTTACTTTTATGACCACACCCACTTGATTACTTCATATTTGTATTTTATTATTCATTGTGTGTTATATTCTGTAATCCATAATATGGTTTATTTGATAGCTTAAGGAACCCAACACATTGTATCTTATTTTTGATTTTTCACGGCGTTTATTATACGATTTAAATGTTGCACTACCTGTATGTACTGTTGACCTGTATAGTGGGTCTCGTATCACCATATTAGTGATCTTATCACCCTGATAAGAATATTTGAGTTATTATTATATCATTTATTGGACACCAGGTTTATTTGTACACTTATTTGATAATTAAATCAAATACAGATTTGTTTTTTCACACACATCTATGTACCTACTAGAGGGTCTTTAAGAGGACTTACTCACGGAAAACTGGACCATTAGATATTGGTCACCCAGTTTAAATAACAGGATTAGATTCAATTTGTTATCTGTTGTATTTTTTATCATTGGCTGTATTGTATTTTATGTATTTTTATATGTGTTTTGTGTTTTTATGAATTCTGGAGATCAGAATTATATTGTTTTAATATAATAAATATTTGTTTGACATTTGAACAATCCAATTTTAATAGAAACTATTGGAGACTATTTCTATTTCCTGTGGTATATCTAAGCCATTGGCACTCCTATATATCCCGTTTCATCACTTCTCCCAAAAGAAGCCTCTGCTGAAGCAAAAGTATCAAATTTGTAAAATTTAGAAAAAGTATGCAAAGATGACCAAGTCGCAGCCTTGCACAGCTGATCTACAGAAGTTCCATTTTGAAAGCCCAAGAAGATGAAACAGCCCTACTGGAATGAGTCGTGATTCTCTCAGGAGGCTGCTGACCAGCAGTCTCATATGCCAAGCGAATAACACTCCTCAACCAACAAGAAAGAGAAGTAGCCGTAGTTTTCTTACCCTTACGCTTCCCAGAAAAGACAACAAATAAAGAAGAAGACTGGCGAAAATCCTTAGTCGCCTGCAAATAATATTTCAATGCACGAACCACATCCAGGTTGTGCAACAAACACTCCTTATTAGAAGAAGGATTAGGACAAAAAGAAGGAACAACAATCTCTTGATTAATATTCTTATCAGAAACAACCTTGGGAAGAAAACCCAAGGCAGTACGCAGAACTACCTTATCAAAGTGAAAAGCGATTCATACTGTAAGGCTGAAAGCTCCAAAACTCTTCGAGCTCCAAAACTCTTCGAGCTCCAAAACTCTTCGAGCTCCAAAACTCTTCGAGCCAAAGAAATAGCCACCAGATACAAAACCTTCCAAGATAACATCTTAATATTCAAAGAATGCATAGGTTCAAACAGAGCCTGTTGAAGGACTCTAAGAACCAAATTAAGATTTCAAGGTGGAGTAGTAGACTTAAACACAGGCCAAATTCTAGCCAAGGCCTGACAAAAAGAATGAACATCTGGCACATCCGCCAGGTGCTTGTGCAACAAAATAGATAAAGCAGAAATTTGACCCTTCAGGGTACTAGCAGATAAACCTTTCTGCAAACCATCCTGGAGAAAAGACAAAATCCTAGGAATCCTAACTCTACTCCACGAGTAGCCTTTGGATTCACACCAATACAAATATTTACGCCAAATCTTATAATAAATCTTCCTAGTCACAGGCATATGAGCCTGAATCATAGTCTCAATGACTGACTCAGAAAAACCACGCTTAGAAAGAATCAAGTGTTCAATCTCCAAGCAGTCAGCTTCAGAGAAATGAGATTTGGATGAAGGAAGGGACCCTGCAGAAGCAGGTCCTTCCTTAATGGAAGATGCCAAGATGGAAGGGAAGACATCTACACCAGATCTGCAAACCAGATTCTGCGAGGCATTGGAGCAATGAAAATCACCCGTGCCATCTCTTGTTGACCTGAGCAATGACCTGAGGAAGAAGAGCAAACAGAGGGAACACATATGCCAAACTGAAAGTCCAAGGAACTGCCAGAGCATCTATCAGAACAGCCTGAGGATCCTTTGACCTTGACTCGTACCTCGGAAGTTTGGCATTCTGACGAGATGCCATGAGATCCAACTCCGGCTGCCTCCAACTGAGAATCAAGCTGGAAAATACCTCTGGATGAAGTTCCCACTCCCCCGGATGAAAAGTCTGTCTGCTCAGAAAATCCGCTTCCCAATTGTCCACCCCTGGAATATGGATTGCAGACAGACAACAGTTGTGAATCTCCAAACACTGAATAATCTTGGCTACCTCTGTCATGGCCAAGGAACTCCAAGTTACTCCCTGATGATTGATGTAAGCCACTGACGTTATGTTGTCAGACAGAAACCTGATAAACTGGGTTGAAGCTAGCTGAGGCCAGGCTAGAAGAGCATTGAAAATTGCTCTCAGTTCCAAAATATTTATTGGAAGAACCGACTCCCGAGTTCAGAGACCCTGAGCCCTTAATGAACCTCAGACAGCGCCCAGCCCAGCAAATTGGCATCCATGGTTACAATCACCCAGGCAGGTCTGCAAAAGCAAATTCCCTGATAGAGAAGATCCTGAGACAACCACCATGGAAGAGAATCTCTGGAAATCTGATCTAGAAAAATCTTTGGCGATAGATCTGCATAATCCCTGTTCCACTGCCTGATCAAGCATAACTGCAGAGGTCTGAAATAGAACCGAGCAAATGTAATGATGTCCATGACTGAAACCATCAGATCAATAACCTCCATGCACTGAGCCACAGATGGCCGAGGAAGGGACTGAATAGCAAGACACGTATTGAAAATTATTGACTTTCTTGCTTCTGTCAGAAAAATTTTCATTTCTAGAGAATCTATAATGTTCCCCAAAAATACCACTCTTGTAGCCGGAATGAATGAACTTTTTCCTAAATTTACCTTCCAACCATGGGAGCGCAGAAAAGACAACAACAACTCTGTGTGGGAGTTTTCTAGTTGAAAAGATGGAGCCTGAACTAGAATGTCGTCCAGATAAGGAGCCACTGCAACACCATTCAATCGAAGTACCGCCAACAATGCTCCCAGGACCTTTGAAAAAATTCTGGGAGCTGTTGCCAGACCAAAAGGAAGAGCTACAAACTGAAAATGTTTGTCTAGAAATGCAAATCTTTTTCTTTTTAATATTTATTTTTCACATTTTCAATCGATACATACAAAAAAGAAAAAGGGCACCAAAAAATACCCAAACAATAAATAAGTAAATAGCAAAATAGATATATATATCATTGTCCTGGAGATGCAGCTCTGAAATTAAATTAAATAACTTCTGAACATAACTTGATCAGTACAATGTCTTATTCTGTATTATACATTTGACTTTTCTTAGATAGCTACCGCTATAAACATATATAAAACAAAACATAACCAACAAAAAAAAAAAAAGGAAAAAAGAAAAAAAAGAAGATAACCCCTCTCCCCTGAACTCCCTCGCCCCACCGACCCCATCTGTAATATACTGTTTGACAATTATGATTCTCCCCCGTTTCCTCTCTCATTATCCCTCCACTGTTGCAGCAATTCTTCTCCTAATAATAGGAGCGAAAATGCTGTTGATTTGCTGTTGATTTGGTTATAAATTGAATCTGAGTTGCCAAAGGCCAGGATAGAATAACTTTTAGCCATTTATGGAAATATAGTCTAAGATTTTTTTCTTGCAGTAGTTTGTTATCTTGCATTTCAAGTATCATTTGTAATTTCATAGTCTCAACAAACTCTGCGATACTTGGGGCCCTGATAGACTTCCATTCTCTGAATATCAGGTTGCGTGCAGCTAAAATGGCCATATTGATTAACTGTTGATCTCGGTCCCATATGGATTGGATAATGAAAAGAATATATAAAATGGGGTGAGCTCAAAACTACACTTGGTTATATTATTTAGCCAGAAATTTAACTTATACCAATACTGTCTAATTTTTTGACAATGCCACAGGCAATGTACTATACCCTCAGTCTTAATTTGCCTAATGTATAGGTATTGTATAATTGGATTTGATTTGGCTAAATATGTTTGAGCTATGTTTTTATAATTCAACTCTATTGGATATAGATAGAAGTGTAATAAAATTCTATATAATTATAATATAAATGACAAATATCTGGATGTTTATATTAAAATAGATTCATTTATTTTACTTTAAATTCGATCATATGTAATAACACAGTCAATTCTTTAATAAATACACTAGATACAATAAACGTTAGTGCATAAATAAATAATTAAATAACCTAAAATCTTAATATTTGTACAATTGCATAGAAAAGGGTAATTTCAATTCAAATAATAATCTATCTTTGTCGCCCTTTAAAATAACCCGGATCCGGTTAGCAACTAATAGTTGATTTAACATATAAGTGGTTTTAAAAATAAATAATGTACGGCTTAAAAGTATCTGTATCTAAAACCTAATAAAATACTTGCTATGGACAATTATCGTTATGTATAATAGCAGATCAATAGATTTGAACTTAATATGAGTTATGTTTATACAAAAATATCGATCTAAGTACTAAAAAGCAACAGTTGAAGGAAACAGTTAGATCAATTTACATAGAGAAACAGTTTATACACCATGTGATTTAGTCTTTTAAGTTTAAACAATGATTTGCCCGGGAAATGAAAGTACCTTAAATGTTATAGTTGTAGTTGGAGACAGAACAATTCTGTGTACTATATGAAATCCGTGTGAAATCCGTGTGTAGTCTCCGTTTGAAAAATCTTGTTCTTGTTTGACCTTTGTTGGAGGAAACCCACCAGGGGGTATCTTGAAGTTTCACAGATGTACTATATTGCCAAAGTACAATCAAATCCGTGTGTGGTATCCGTATGCCAGATGTTTAAAACATTGTTCTTATGTGACCTTTGTTGGAAGACCCGCCAGGGGGTATCTTCGAGTTTCACAGAAACACTTTATTAAACTTGATAATCTTGTATTTCTTGCAAGATTATCAAGTTTAATAAAGTGTTTCTGTGAAACTCGAAGATACCCCCTGGCGGGTCCATTTATTTAATCTATCTGGAGTGTAGTAGTATTTATTAATCACTTTCAATTATGACTCCCTCCAACTAATTATTGTAGTGGCCTTTTCCATAAGAGTGAGGCTTTTCATTAAATCCTGTGAAGTTAGATATGGAAAATATTTATCAAATACCCCTTTCAACTTGTTCACATATTCCTGACCCTCTTTGGTTAATAATAGTTTGTACCAGAATGCGATGGAGTGCTTCCCCATTCTATATATATTAATCCCAGGTTCTATATCCTTCATACTCCAGTCCCACCCTTTTATCTGTATTATTTTCATGATGTAACTCCTACTTTGTAAATATGCATAAAAAGACTTTGCCTGGCGTTGATATTCTATAGCTAGTTCTTCAAAGGCCTGAATAGCGGATTTATCCTCATTAGTTAATTGTGAGAAAGTATTTAACCTTCTCCTATTCCAATCACTAAAGATTGGATTATATATACCAGGTGTAAAGTCCGGTGTTCCTCTTATTGGTAAGAAATATGAGCATTTACAATCTACCCCTATTGCTATACAGTATTTCTGCCAAGCCAAGATGATATTTGCGAACATACTCATATTACTAATATTACTAGGTAATTGCCTATGTGGACAATGGAGTAAGGCTTTTAAATTAAAGGGGGCAATTAGATTTGATTTGGTTTCGTAATAGGTAGTATATTGGCCTTCTGTCAACCAATCTGTTGCAAATTTAACCATAGTTACCCAATTGCAATATCTGATATTTGGTAAGGAGAATTCCCCATAAGCTCGTAATTGAGTTAATCTATGTATCGCTAGTCATGGTTTCTTTTTATCCCATATGAATTGTGCGCAGACTCTATTATACATATAGATGTCTTGATTTGATATGAAGATAGGTAAATTCTGTAACAGAAATAGGATGCGGGGAAAAATAAACGTCTTAATTATCATTACCATAGCAGAGAGAGACAGAGACAACCACCTGGGAAGACAACCACCATGGAAGAGAATCTCTGGACATCTGATCTGGAACAATCTTTGGAGATAGATCCGCATAATCCCCGTTCCACTGCCTGAGCAAGCATAACTGCAGAGGTCTGAGATGGAACCGAGCAAACAGAATGATGTCCATGACTGAAACCATCAGACCAATAACCTCCATGCACTGAGCCACTAACGGCCGAGGAAGGGACTGAAGAGCAAGACACGTATTGAAAATCTTTGACTTTCTTGCTTCTGTCAGAAAAATTTTCACCTCTAGAAAATCTATAATGTTCCCCAAAAATACCACTCTTGTAGCCGGAATTAATGAACTTTTTCCTAAATTCACCTTCCAACCATGGGAGCACAGAAAAGACAACAACAACTCTGTGTGGGAGTTTGCTAGTTGAAAAGATGGAGCCTGAACTAGAATGTCGTCCAGATAAGGAGCCACTGCAATACCCTTCAATCAAAGTACCGCCAACAATGCTCCTAGGACCTTTGAAAAAATTCTGGGAGCTGTTGTCAGACCAAAAGGAAGAGCTACAAACTGAAAATGTTTGTCTAGAAATGCAAATCTTAGGAACCTGTGATGATCCCTGTGAATGGAATATGCAGATACGCATCCTTTAGATCCACTGTGGTCATGAACTGACCTTCCAGAAACAAAGTAAGAATGGAACGAATAGTTTCCATCTTGAAAGATGGAACCCTGAGAAACTTGTTTACACTCTTGAGATCTAAAATAGGTCTGAAAGTTCAATACTTTTTGGGAACGACAAAGAGAATGGAATAAAAACCCAGACCCTGTTCCTGAACCAGAACAGGAACTATCACTCCCATGTCGGAAAGATTCTGAACACAACGTAATAACGCCTTTCCTTTTATCTGGTTTACAGATAACCTAGAGAGAAGAAACCTGTCCCAGTTTGTAACCCTGGAACATGATATCTACCACCCAGGGATCCTGAACATCTCAAACTCAAGCTTGAGCAAAAAAAGAGAGTATGCCCCCTACAAGAACCATTCCCAGATTGAGGGCAGACCCTTCATGCTGATTTTGAGTCAGCAACAGACCTCCTGGACTGCTTCCCCTTATTCCAAGACTGATTTGACTTCCAAGATGGCTTGGACTGTTCATGTTTGGAGGAAGAAAAGGAAGATTTACCAGAGAAGTTACGAAAGGAACGAAAATGACTCTGCCGACCCTTCTGTTTATTTCTTTTATCCTGAGGAAGAGAATGCCCCTTCCCTCCGGTAATATCAGAAATAATCTCAGCCAAACCTGGCCCAAACAAGGTCTTACCCTTGTAAGGAATAGACAAAAGCTTAGACTTAGAGGACACATCCGCAGACCAGGATTTTAACCATAAAGCTCTGCGAGCTAAAATGGCAAAACCAGAAATTTTAGCTCCCAACTTGATGACCTGTAGAGAAGCATCTGCAAAAAAGGAATTAGCAAACTTCAATGCCTTAATTCTATCTTGAATTTCTTCAAGAGGAGTATCTTGCTGAATAGAATCAGACAATGCATCAAACCAATATGCCGCCGCACTAGTAACCATAGCAATACATGCAGCCGGTTGCCATTGATACCCCTGGTGTACTTAAATCCTTTTAAGCAAAGCTCCCAACTCCTTATCCAAAGGATCTTTAAAGGAACAGCTGTCCTCAATCGGAATAGTGGTCCTCTTGGTCAGAGTGGAAACTGCTCCCTCCACCATAGGAACCATCTGCCAAGATTCCTTAATAGAATCAACAATAGGAAACATCCTTCTAAATATTGGAGAAGGGGAAAAAGGAATCCCAGGCTACTCCCATTCTCGTGCAATAATATCTGAAACACGATCTGGTATAGGAAAAACTTCCACCGAGGAAGTGACATCAAAAAACTTATTAAGTTTACTAGATTTCTTAGGAATAACCATGACTGACGCCTCAGAGTCATCCAAGGTAGCCAAAACCTCCTTGAGTAACAAACGGAGGTGCTCCAGCTTAGACCTAAAGGAAACAACCTCAGGTTCAGAAGAAGGATTTACACTATCAGAATCCGAGATCTCACCCTCAGATGCTACTGAAGTATTTCCCTCAAAAAAAGGTACAGGTGGCAGGCACTACAGAACAGACCCACAAAAAAATTGGGTAAAAAGTAAATCCTTTATTAGAGACGATATACAAAAATTAAAAAGGCAGACTGACAGACAGGGTGGACAGAGGACTTACGCGTTTTGCGCCCCCTAGTGGCGCTTACTCATAGGAAAATTTAACCTCTTAACTGCCTGTAAAACTTGTTTAAAACATAGATAGTCCCTAGTGGACACAGGGTGATAATAGATAATGTATAAAAAAGACTTTGCATTAAACTGATAACTAATATGAAAACAATATAAAGGATAATTAATATTTCATAGATAATAATACACATACTATATATACTATATTACAAAAACCGTAAAGCACAGGGAATAATGTATATATAGAAGGCACATATATATATATATATATATATATATATATATATATATATATATATATATATATATATATATAGATAAAGTCATGACCACTTATAAATGACAGGAAGAAAAAAAGTATATATAAATAAATAAATTGAATCATAAAATGAATTAATTAGAGTATTGGAAAAATACTAGTTATCTATAAAATAACTAACATCACACTCCCTATTCATACCAGATAGGGAGTGTGATGTTAGTTATTTTATAGATAACTATATATATATATGTGCCTTCTATATATACATTATTCCCTGTGCTTTACGGTTTTTGTAATATAGTATATATAGTATGTGTATTATTGTCTATGAAACATTAATTATCATTTATATTGTTTTCATATTAGTTATCAGTTTAATACAAAGCCTTTTTTATACATTATCTATTATCACCCTGTGTCCACTAGGGACTATCTATGTTTTTAACCAGTTTTACAGGCAGTTAAAGGGACACTGTACCCAAAAATATTCTTTCGTGATTCAGATTGAGCATGAAATTTTAAGCAACTTTCTAATTTACTCCTATTATCAAATTTTCTTCATTCTCTTGGTATCTTTATTTGAAATGTAAGAATGTAAGTTTAGATGCCGGCCCATTTTTGGTGAACAACCTGGGTTGTCCTTGCTGATTGGTGGATAAATTCATCCACCAATAAAAATGTGCTGTCCAGAGTACTGAAACCAAAAACAAATCTTAGATGCCTTCTTTTTCAAATAAT